>NC_091955.1:92917771-92965271 GCF_031021105.1 Erythrolamprus reginae | reverse complement strand
TTCATATTCAGGATCTGGCCTTCTGAAGAGCAGCCGGGGTTGATCTCCTCTAGGACTGACCGGTTGGATCGCCTTGCAGTCCAAGGGACTTGCAGGAGTCCTTCTCCAGCACTATAGCTCTTCAAGGCCTCAATTCTTTGGTGCTTAGCCTTCCTTATGGTCCAACTTTCACAGCCATAGATTACAACTGGGAAAACCATAGCCTTGACTATACATGCTTTTGTTGGCAAGGTGATGTCTCTACTTTTTAGTATGCTGTCTAGATTTGCCATAGCTTTATTGATTGATTGATTGATTGATTGGATTTGTATGCCGCCCCTCTCCGGAGACTCGGGGCGGCTAACAGCAACAATAAAACAGTGTACAATAGTAATCCAATACTAAAAATGATTAAAAACCCATTAATATAAAAACCAAACATACATACATACATACATACATATCATGCATAGAATTATAAAGGCCTAGGGGGAAAGGGAATCTCAATTCCCCCATGCCTGGTGGCAGAGGTGGGTTTTAAGGAGCTTACGAAAGGCAAGGAGGGTGGGGGCAATTCTAATCTCTGGGGAGAGTTGGTTCCAGAGGGCCGGGGCCGCCACAGAGAAGGCTCTTCCCCTGGGTCCCGCCAAGCGACATTGTTTAGTTGACAGGACCCGGAGAAGATCCACTCTGTGGGACCTAACTGGTCGCTGGGATTCGTGCAGCAGAAGGCGGTCCCTGAGATAATCTGGTCCAGTGCCATGAAGGGCTTTATAGGTCATGCATAGCTTTCCTCTTCAGGAGCAAGCATCTATTACTTTCTTGGCTTCAACGGAGTTCTTATACCTTCCATTGCGCATTATGCAATTCCAGCTTTTGGTCAGTGACCTGTTGGCTTAGGTATGTCAGAAGCATTGCCTGATAAACCCTACAGAGCAACGGTCTCCAACCTTGGCCACTCTAAGACTTGTGGACTTTAAGACTTGTGGACTTCAACTCCCAAAGTTCCTTCTTAAAGTGACCAAGGCTGGAGACCTCAGCTCCAGAGGGAACATTCTTCCTTGGCTTGGTAGCAAAGCGAGGCTAATGAGCCCAAGGCCTTATCAATGGTTGAGTACAGACATCGGCCTAAGAAAACAGTCCTTTCCTTGCTGGCATAGGAGTTTGTGTGAATTCATCCTGAGTGTTTTGTAAATCCAGGTTCATGGTCCATCATATTGTCAAACCCCATTCCGCTTAAGATTTATTCCACAAACCATTTTAGGCAAACAATTCAATTCAATTTATTAGATTTGTATGCTGCCCCTCTCCATAGACTCGGGGCGGCAATGGTTTTATAAAAGAATGGTTTTATATTTATTTATTTATTTATTTATTTTATTTATTAGATTTGTATGCCGCCCCTCTCCGAAGACTCGGGGCAGCTAACAACAATAAATAAGACAATGTGAACAAATCTAATATTAAAAATAATCTAAAAAACCCCAATTTAAAGAACTAATCATGCATGCAAGCATACCATATATAAATTCTATAAGCCTAGGGGGAAGGGAAAATTTCAATTCCCCCATGCCTGACAACAGAGGTGGGTTTTAAGGAGCTTGCGAAAGGCAAGGAGGGTGGGGGCAACTCTGATATCTGGGGGGAGCTGGTTCCAGAGGGTCGGGGCCGCCACAGAAAAGGCTCTTCTCCTGGGTCCCGCCAAATGACATTGTTTAGTTGAAGGGACCTGGAGAAGGCCAACTCTGTGGGACCTAACCGGTTGCTGGGATTCATGCGGCAGAAGGCGGTCCCGGAGATATTCTGGTCCGATGCCATGAAGGGCTTTGTAAGTCATAACCAACACTTTGAATTGTGCCCGGAAATTGATCGGCAACCAATGCAGACTGCGGAGTGTTTGTGTAACATGGGCATACCTTGGGAAGCCCATGATTGCTCTCGCAGCTGCATTCTGCACGATCTGAAGTTTCCGAACACTTTTCAAAGGTAGCCCCATGTAGAGAGCATTACAGTAGTCGAGCCTCAAAGTGATGAGGGCATGAGTGACTGTGAGCAGATAAGGCCGCAACTGGTGCACCAGGCGAACCTGGGCAAACGCCCCCCTCGCCACAGCTGAAAGGTGTTTCTCTAATGTGAGCTGTGGATTGAGGAGGATACATGTATATCATGTATCACAGTGTTTCCCAACCTTGGCAACTTGAATATATTTGGACTTCAACTCCCAGAATTCTGGCTGGGGAATTCTGGGAGTTGAAGTCCAGATATCTTCAAGTTGCCAAGGTTGGGAAACACTGATGTATCATATAACTTACCAGGCAATTATATCATTGGTTTTATATCATGTATCATATAACTTACCAGGCAATTATATCATTTTTTTTATATAAGTGCTTGCTTGCTTAGGTCATTAATGACGGAATCCCAGGCATAAAGGGGGAATTTAAGCATACAGTCAGACTGTCTGTGGATTTGTTTGTTTTTTTTAAATTTATTTATTTAGAATCGTTCGATGATGAGACAGGAAGAATATAAATTGAATAAATATTTATGAAATTTATATGCTGCTCAACTCTCAGTTTGCTTTCCTAGGCACAAAACAGAAAAATCTATGCAGGAGAAAGACCGACTATTTATATGTTCACAGCTGACTATATCTTTATATTTAGAGTGTAATTTTTCACATTCATTTCATCTGTCAACTAAAAATAGGCTGACACCCATGTATTTAAGCTTAGATTGATTTGCATTTAAGACAATTAAAACTGAACAGCCTGAGAGTTGGAAAGTTTTTGACGAAGGAAAGAAGATCTTTCACAAAATAATTCATTTCTAACAGAAGCCAGAATTCCAGTGTGTGTTTTGTCCAAAATAGGGTTGCTGCAATTCACGTAATTACCAGCATGTAAAGAATGTGCACCATAATGAACAGAAGAGCCAGCCTCTGCCAGCCTGCCACAGAGTGTTATAAACTTTCTAATTTTCTTTCCCCATCTCCCTCTTTCTTTCTCTTCATCTCTTCACACACAAACTTCATCTCTCTCTCTCGTTTGTACTTTAAGAAAAAGGAATGCCTCAGAGTTCAATTTATGATGGATGCATTCTTTAGAACCTGACATTTTTTCTCTCTCTCCCCTCCCTCCCTTTCTTTTTTTCCTCCCTTTCTCTTTCTTTCTTTCTTTCTTTCTTTCTCTCTTTCTCCCTTCATTCCCTCCCTACCATGTCCCTCTTTCTTTCTTTCTTTCTTTCTTTCTTTCTTTTTTCTCTCCTTTCTTTTTCTTTCTTTCTTTCTTTCTCCCTTCCTTCCCTCCTTCCCTTCTTCCTTCCTCCTTTCTTTCCTTCCTTTCTTTTCTTTCCTTTCTCTCTCATTCTCCCTTCCTTTCCTCCCTCTTTCTCTCTTTCTTTCTCCCTCCCTCTATTCTCTCTCTCTTCATCTCTCTCATACATGTACTCTTTATCTTTTTCTCTCCATCTCTCTCTCTCTCTCTTTTGTACTTTAAGAAAAAGGAATGCCTCAGAGTTCAACTTATGATGGATGCATTCCTTAGAACCTGACATTCTTTCTCTCTCTTTCTCTCTCTCTCTCTCCCTTCCCTCCCTCCCTCTTTCGTTCTTTCCTTCCTTTCTCTTTCTTTCTTTCTTTCTTTCTCCCTTCCTTCCCTCCCTACCCTGTCCCTCTTTCTTTCTTTCTTTCTTTCTTTCTTTCTTTTTGCTCTCCTTTCTTTTTCTGTCTTTCTCCCTTCCCTTCTTCCGTCCCTCTTTCTTTCCTTCCTTTGTTTTCTTTCTTTTCTTTCTCTCTCTCTCATTCTCCCTTCCTTTCCTCTCTCCCTTTCTCTTTCTTTCTTTCTTTCTCCCTCTATTCTCTCTCTCTTCATCTTTCTCATATATGTACTCTTTATCTTTCTCTCTCTCCATCTCTCTCTCTCTCTTGTACTTTGAGAAAAAGGAATGCCTCGAAGTTCAAATTATGAGGCATTACTTGCAACCTGACATTAACTCTCTTTCTCTCTCTCTCCATCTCCCTCCTTCCTCTCTTTCTCTCCATCTCTTTCTCTCCCACACCAACACACACTCCATCTCTCTCTTTCTCTCTCTCTCTCCATCTCTCTCTCCCACTTACCCTTCGGTAAATGTCGTAGTGTGACAAATGTCAAAGGAATGGAAAGTTACTCAGTAACTATTTTTTATACCCTTGATCTTATCAGTGAGCTGAGTTGGATGACTTTGGCTAATAAGTACTAACCCAGCAGCCTTAATGCTTGTGCTGTATACATTAGACACAAATTGCGAAGACAGTCTTCCACAAGGCGGCCAGGGAGGGAGGTGAATGAATGGAAGGAGCATGATAGGGCCGTAGCCAGTTTCAGCTCCTTCTTGGAAAGTCTTGCTCTCACCAACCCATCACCGGCTCCAAAAAGACCTTGACGCTGTTTCTGAGTGGTCTAACACATGGCAGCTCCAAATCTCAACTAGCAAATGCTCTGTCCTACACATTGGGAAGAAGAATCTGAACTCCAAATACGAACTGAATAATCAAATTATCACAGATATTCCCCACTCGGTTAAAGACCTTGGTATACTAATAACAAAAGATCTAAGTGCCAAAGCTCACTGCAACAACATAGCCAAGAAGGCTTCAAGAGTTGTAAACCTAATCCTACGTAGCTTCTGCTCTGGCAATCTCACACTGCTTACCAGAGCTTACAAAACTTTTGCCAGACCCATCCTCGAATACAGCTCATCTGTTTGGAACCCATATCGCATCTCAGACATCAACACCCTTGAAAATGTCCAAAGATACTTCACCAGAAGAGCCCTTCACTCCACCACTCGAAATAGAATACCCTACGAGACTAGACTTTCAATCCTGGGCCTAGAAAGCTTAGAACTAAGACGCCTTAAACAAGATCTAAGTATTGCCCACAAGATCATATGCTGCAGCGTCCTGCCTGTTGGCGACTACTTCAGCTTCAACCACAACAACACAAAAGCACACAACAGATTTAAACTTAATATTAACCGCTCCAAACCTGACTGTAAAAAATATGACTTCAGTAACCGAGTTGTCGAAGCGTGGAACTCATTACCGGACTCCATAGTGTCATCCCCAAACCCCCAACACTTTACCCTTAGATTATCTACAGTTGACCTATCCAGATTCCTAAGAGGTCAGTAAGGGGCGAGTACAAGTGCACTAGAGTGCCTTCCGTCCCTTGTCCTATTGCTCTCCTATATCTCCTATATCTTTTTCTATTCCTATATCTCTTCTTCTACTCTTTCATTGCTATGTTCTATTACTATATCTTCTTTTCTATTATTTCTTAGATATATATTTTACTATGAGTATCTCCTCTATAACCTTCATCATGTATTTTACTATGCGTATATAGATTTATACACACTAAAACCCTCATTGTGTATTGGACTAAATAAATGAAGGAATGAATGAATGAATGAATGAATGAATGAATGAATGAATGAATGAATGAATTCTCAGCCATCCAGGTTGTCCCATAGATTCTTTCCCAAAGCCAGATGACAAAATTAGCTTTTTAGGACTGGAAGTTAGATAATATATACCTATAACAAAATTGTATTATTATTTTTTTCTTTTATTTTTGGAGTCCTAAGTAGTGATTCTAGATTTTAAAGTTGAAAGTGCAGCCTCCGTCTCCTAAGGCATTTTTTTTAGGTTGGAAAACACTCTAGGAAAGGTATTAGAAGGTGGGAGAGGAAGTAGAAAGGGAGGAGGAGGAGGAGGTGAGTGAGGATGATGAAGGGGTAAAAGAGCGAGAGAAGGAAAGAAGGGTCAAGGAGGAGTGAAGGGAAAGCAGGTAGGAGGAGGAAAGAGTTTGAAGAAGGAGGGAGTGTGTAAGAAAGAATAGCTAGAGGGGCAGACTGGTATTGGTCAAAAGGAGGGGAATCAATTAATTAATTAAGATATTGGCTTATGAAACAAAGAATAATTTGAAGCTATGTGTAGGTAATATTGAAAGGTATATATATGTTAAATTGGTTAAATCTGTATGTCGAGAAAAATACAAATAAAAACTTTGGGGGGGGGGGATTCTTTTCCAAAAGGCAACTGGTCTTTCTTGGTTTTTTACTTCAAGAAGTTTCTCTTCTCATCCAAGAAGCTTCTTCAGTTCTGATTCAGAATACATGCCCCATTATCCACGGCCAACAATATGTTTAGCTCAATGGGTAAAGGGCAGAAGAACTCACAAACCAAGTCAAACGGTGGATCGATCCCAGGTTGAGCAAGGCTGAAACAGCCCGTTGGCAACCGGAGCCAACAGTAGGGTTGTGCTTGGTTATTCCTCAACCACACCAACTTGCCTTTGGAAAGAGAAGCGGAGGTGGAGGTCTTCTAGAGGCCACTCTCTGACTTGTTGAAGCTGTGCCCCCTGATCTTCAGATTTGTAGGACATTGTTGGCATTAAACGTTATCTATCTAATCTATGCATGGATGGATGATAGATGGAGGGAGGGAGGGAGGGAGGGAGGGATGGATGGATAGATAGATAGATAGATAGATAGATAGATAGATAGATAGATAGATAGATAGATAGATAGTGTTGTGGTTAGCTCTGGCCCAGCTCCTGCCCCAAGGAATGTGGAGGTGGATGTGGGGGAGACATCCACATGCCGCAGGCCTGTTTTGCTCCCAGTAGAATCTGACGACGAAGTCTCCTCTGACCAAGGAAGCATGAGTGACAGGGAAGAGGGGAGTTTGGCAGACAGCCCAGGAGGAGATCAGTCATCTGTATCATCCCTGGATTCTGAACAAGAATTAATGACACATCCACGCATGCGTAGAGTAATGCATAGGAGACAACAACTGAAGGATTATTACAAGAGAAAATGAGGCCACCTGTGGTTGGGTGGGGCTGCTGTAATTAGTGCTACAGATAAAAGTGCAGCCTGGTGTTTTAGCCTCATGGCAGTTTATCTGATTCATTGTTTCGTCAAGATCATGGTTTTTGCTCTTCAGGATTGTGTGTGTGGACTGTCTGGACTTTAGAATTGGACTCAATTTCCCAGTTATTGGGTGAGCAATTGGATTGCATTTAACCTGTGCCTTGTGTGTACCAGAAAATCCCTTTGACATTTAAAAAGGGAGCTGTTTCTTTTTTTTCTGTTTATAAAAACTTTTGGGTTTTCCTTTTATCGTGTGGTGTGTGTCTTCCTGGACTAATTACCCTGTAATTACGGGCGGTTGAAACACGCCGGCAGAACAGATAGATAAATAGATAAATAAATTGATAGATGAGGGGGGGGGAAACATGAGGAAAGAAACTTACATGAAATGGGCTCTCACTTTCTCCTTCCTTTTCTATCCATCCAGATCCGAGATGAGTGGGGGAACAAGATATGGATCTGTCCTGGTTGTGAAAAGCCGGACGATGGCAGCCCGATGATTGGGTGTGATGACTGTGACGATTGGTATCACTGGTAAGTGGTGGGGGAGGCCGTGTTCTAGACTCAGTCCTCTTTTAACTCCACCCCCCAGGTTTTGCCATATCCTCCTCCTGTAATACGTAAACATAAACTCAAGTTAAATCGAGTTTATTCTTTCTCCCAGCATTTCCTGTTTTGGGGGGCGTTCCATCCCCCAGGCCTAACACAGCCCTCTTTTTAAATGATTTTATAGGCCCTATCTTGACCAAACAGGTCTTCTCTAGGAGCCATGTGATACATTCTGCCTCTGTTCCTTGTGTCTCCGGTATTGAATTCCTTCTTGCAAAGCACTGGTGTGAATATAGAGTTCCTGAATTTTCATTACTTAAATAATCCTAAGAGTATTTTTCCTGAACTGAAAAATAGACCCGTTCTACAACTGAAAGGATTTATTCAGTGAACTGAGTAATCATTCTACACATTTAAACAGACAAACCAATCCCAGTCTCTCTCTTTCTATATGTGTGTGTGTGTGTGTCACATGTTTTTGCTGAATTTGAAAATTAAGGGAGACTAGGATAGATCTATTTCGGCCTTATTTTGGCCTCATCAGCTAGCCATACCCTCACTGGGACTTGAACCTGCAACCTTTGCCTTGTAAGGCAGAGAATTAACCTCTAGGCTACAGTATCCAATCCTTTCAGCTCTGTACCAGGGAAGGGTTACATTTTGTGTCGAATCACCCTGATATATTGAAGGAAAATCACAGCTCCTTTTTTGCCTCTCGGCCCAATATTTATGTATTGTTTTCTTAAACCTTTAATTTTCTATATTTTTCTGCCAAAAAGAACCCCAAGCTCCAGCATGCGTGTTCATGTATGCATGCCTTTTTTAAAGGATGGGGAAATATAACCCTTTAAAACAGGGATCTCTAAATTTGGCAATAGCTGGCTGGAGAATTCTGGGAGTTGTAGTCCACAAGTCTTAAAAGTTGCCAAGTTTGAGGACGTCGGCTTCAGAACTAAAGAACCAGGGCCCTAAAACGAGTAAAAACAGTAGAGGAAGCGCTTAAAAAAAAACCCCCAGAAAAAAAATTATTTATCTACAGATGCATTCCAGTTTATGCACGATGTGGAAAAATATAGATATTTATATATATATCAGGAAGTACAATTCAGAGAAAATGCATCATGCTAATACTTGGAGATCTGCAGCCCGTTCTAAGTATCTAGGAACAAATTTCACGAGAATCTACAGGAAATAACCCTTGTGTAAATCCACCGGTGCCTCATTTCATTCATCTCTGCAGGAGGATTTTGAGGTGGGGGAAAACACGAGATCAGTGCTGACGCAACATAAATTAAAATTGCGGAATCTCTTCAGTTGTAGGTGATATCCGTTTGTGTGTGTGTGAGAGAGAGAGAGAGAGAGAATGAAGCCATAGTCAAACAAAATGTGTTGTTGTGGTTGTTATTTTTAACACACATTCTATCCAACCTCTGTCACAGGATTTATTTATTTACTTACTTACTTACTTACTTACTTACTTACTTACTTACTTACTTACTTACTTACTTACTTACTTACTTACTTACTTACTTACTTACTTACTTATTTATTAGATTTGTATGCCGCCCCTCTCCGTAGACTCAGGGCAGCTCACAACACAATAAAACAGTTCATGACAAATCTAATAATTTACAAGTTAAAATATTTTAAAAAACCCATTATTAAGCAGACATACAAACATACCATACATAAATTGTATAGGGCCGGGAAAGATATCTCAGTTCCCCCATGCCTGACGACAAAGGTGGGTTTTGAGGAGTTTACGAAAGGCAAGGAGGGTAGGGGCAGTCCTAATCTCTGGGGGGAGCTGGTTCTAGAGAGTCGGGGCCGCCACAGAGAAGGCTCTTCCCCTGGGCCCCGCCAACCGACATTATTTAGTTGACGGGCCCCGGAGAAGGCCCACCCTGTGGGACCTAATCAGTCGCTGGGATTCGTGCAGCAGAAGGCGGTCTCGGAGATATTCTGGTCCGATGCCATGAAGGGCTTTATAGGTCATAACCAACACTTTGAATTGTGACCGGAAATTGATCGGCAACCAATGCAGACTGCGGAGTGTTGGTATAACATGGGCATATTTGGGAAAGCCCATGACTGCTCTCGCAGCTGCATTCTGCACGATCTGAAGTTTCTGAACATTTTTCAAAGGTAGCCCCATGTAGAGAGCATTACACTAGTCGAACATCGAGGTGATGAGGGCATGAGTGACTGTGAGCAATGAGTCCCGGTCCAAATAGGGCTGCAACTGGTGCACCAGGCGAACCTGGGCAAACGTCCCCCTCGCCACAGCTGAAAGATGTTTCTCTAATGTGAGCTGTGGATCGAGGAAGACGCCCAAGTTGTAGACCCTCTCTGAGGGGGGTCAATAATTCCCCCCCCCCCGGGTGATGGACGGACAGATGGATTTGTTCTTGGGAGGCAAAACCCACAGCCACTCCGTCTTATCAGGGTTGAGTTTGAGTCTGTTGACTATTGTTCCCTCCCCTTTAAATCAAATTATAAGTAATCCTTGTCTTGCGACCATTCGCTTAGTGACTATTCAAAGTTATGGCCTCACCGAAAAAAGTGACTGTTATTTCGTGCTTACGACCACGACAACATGTCATGGTTGAGAGCCAGACTATTTACGGGATCGTTTCTTGCCGCATACCTCCCAGAGACCTTTAAGAGCACACAGAGTTGGCCTCCTCCGGGTCCCGTCAACTAAGCAATGCAGGTTGGCGGGGCCACAGGGGAGGGCCTTCTCTGTTGCTGCCCCGACTCTTTGAAATCAGCTCCCCACCCCACCCCGAAATTCGTTTTTTCAAAAAATCCGTCAGTACCAGCACATTTCCTAAGCTATGGTCAAAAGCAGTGGTCATCCCCGTCTTCAAAAAAGGAGACCCCTCTCTTGTCAATAACTACAGACCAATATCACTATGCTGCGTCCCGTGTAAAGTGATGGAATCAGTTATAAACTAATGGCTTTCCATAAGGCCTCGAAGACCTGGCTTTGCCAACAGGCCTGGGACCCATGAATTAATAACCCTCATGCCCATATTGTATGAACGTTGTGTATGCATGTTGATTGTTTAGTTAGTGTGGGTTTTAATTTGGATTTTATATAGTTAGATTTGTATATTTGACTTCTTTTAATTGTTATTATATTTTTTATATTGTTGTAAGCTGCCATGAGTCCTTCAGGATTGGGCGGCATAGAAATTAGATATATGGGTAGGTAAGTAGGTAGACAGACAGACAGACAGACAGAGAGGGATAAATGGATAGATGGATGGATGGATGGATGGATGGATTAGATAGGATAGATAGATAGATAGATAGATAGATAGATAGATAGATAGATAGATAGATAGATAGATAGATAGATAGATAGATAGATAGATAGATAGATGATAGAGATAGATAGATAGATAGATAGATAGATAGATAGATAGATAGATAGATAGATAGATAGATAGATAGATAGATAGATAGATAGATGATAGAGATAGATAGATAGATAGATAGATAGATAGATGATAGAGATAGATAGATAGATAGATAGATAGATAGATAGATAGATAGATAGATAGATAGATAGATAGATAGATAGATAGATAGATAGATGTGGATGGATGGATGGATGATGCTCATATTTATGATGCTTCCAATGTCCCGGCGTCATTTGATCCCCTTTTATGACCTTCGGACAAGCAAAGTCAAGGGGGAAGCCAGATTCACTTAACAACCACATGATTCACTTAATGTCCATGGTGAGAAAAGCCGTAAAACAGCTCAAAACTTGCTTAATGACCGTTTCTGCTTAGCGCCTGAAGTATTAGGCCATAAATCGAGGACTACCCGTCGCTATTTAACCCCTGTTAAAATTTTGCATGGGATTGTTCTCCTCCTGCTGCCGTCTTTCACCAGCGCCTTCTCCTTTCCCTTTGCAGGCCCTGCGTCGGCATCACGGCTGCTCCCCCGGAAGAGATCCAGTGGTTCTGCTGCAGGTGCGCAAGCAAAAAGAAGGACAAAAAACACAAAAAGGGGAAACACAAAGCGCACTGAGGTTGTGGAGATTTGTCAGGCCAGGACGTTCCTTCCCCCGAGTCCTCTTTTCAGAAGGATCCGGTCCAGCTTCTGCAGCCCTGTCCGTCGACATCCTGTCTCCAAGGATTTTGATTTTGGGAGCAATCACAAAGATGCACATGCTTATACACAATTCTTCTCCTCCGCTTCTCTCTCTCTCTCTCTTTCCTCCTTCACCAAATGTGGCAGGCACAAATCGGAAATTTAACGGATGCGCCAGCCACAAGAACAATCAACCAAGCAACAAAGACTTTTGTAAATAATCAGCCGCTTTCTCCAAAGTTTTGCGTTTCTCCCCCCCCTGATTTAAGTAGCAGGAGAGACTAATTATGATCCCGTTGAAGGCCCTGGAGCGATTTTCACAGCCTGCAGCCTCTTCTTTGTAAAGCTAGAAAAATCAGATGTGATTTTTCCAGGATGGAGTAAAACGGCGGGTAGATAGGTATATATATATATATATATATTGATGGGAGTATGTGAAACTTTTTTCTCTCCCCTTCTTTTTTTCCTTCTCCCATTTTCTTTTTTTTTCCTTTTCTTTTTTTACCACAAAATAAATAAATCTGCCTTAGCCTTTTGTGGAATAACTTTCCTTTTCTTTGGGGTGTGCGTATATGTATGGGTGTGCGTGAAAGAAACTGAATAAATCAGGGAGAAATTTTAAACGCCAGGGAAAAATTATGTAAAATAAAAATGAATCGCGCTACCTGGCGACATAGGCGAGTCTTTAACATCTTGCGGAAGATGGGGAGCGTGGGGGCAATTCGAATCTCCTGGGGGAGTTGATTCCAGAGGGCTGGGGCCGCCACAGAGAAGGCTCTTCCCCTGGGTCCCGCCAGCCGACATTGTTTAATCAACGGGACCCAGAAAAGGCCAACTCTGTGGGACCTAATCATTTTCCCCCTGGACACCCTGTGTAAGTCAAGTCAAGGTAATTTATCTAAGCGCTTCCTAGAAATAGGTTGATACCTGAAAGGCGCTGTGACTTCTTTTGAAATTTGCCTCAGAATTATTTTTAGGACTTTGTTATTTGACATATTTTTTTAACATTTTCCTCATATTGTGGAAGGTAGCATAGATTTATGGATGCAGATGTGATGGGGATCCAATCCATGCATTCAATTCTACTTTTCAACCAAGACTTTTAAAGCAGGAGGCAACTTTATGACTCAGGGACTTCAACTCCCAGAATTCATCAGCCAGCCAGGAATTCTGGGAGTTGAAGTCCACAAGTCTTAACATTGCCAAATTTGGAGACCTTTTCATACAGCTTTCTTCTGTCAGAACACACACACACAGCTCAAAAAAAAAATAAAGGGAACAATCAAAGAACACATCCTATATCTGAATGAATGAAATATTCTCATTGAATACTTTCTTCTGTACAAAGCTGAATGTGCACAACAGCCGGTGAAATTGATTGTCAATTGGTTTTGCTTCCTAAGTGGACAGTTTGATTTCACAGAAGTTTGATTTACTTGGAGTTCTATTGTGTTGTTTAAGTGTTCTCTTTATTTTTTTGAGCAATGTATATTTATTTATTTATTATTTATTTATGGGCCACCCTTGTGGACTTGGAGGGTTAAAAGAATAAAATTCAATATAACAATAAAAGTAGTTAATTATGAGCAATTAGAAAAAGTTAAGAATTTTTTTAAAAAAAAACTGATATAAAACAGTCAATCGTCCATCATTCACACTACTGGGTGAAGCGGGAACTATCGCTCACAGCTCCAGACCTGCCGGTATAGATGTGTTTTCAATTACTTTTGAAAGGCAAGGGGAGAAGGGGCAATACGAATCTCTGGGGGCAGTTAGTTCCAGATGACTGGGGCCACCACAGAGAAGGCCCTTCCCCGTGGACCCACCAGTCGGCATTGTTTGGCTGACGGGACCCGGAGAAGGCAAACTCTGTGCGACTCTGGGATATGTGAGGCAGAAGATGGTCCCGTAAATATTGGCGAATAACAGTAAGTTTCCTTCACATCCTGCATATTGAAATTTAGATGTAAAACTGCTGGCATTTAACTGGGATATCAGGCCTTATGGAAATAACTGGCAACAGTGCATGGATGTATTTCAATCAGCGTGTTTTTTTCCATCATGTCCTTGGGGTTAACGTTCAGGAAATGCCTGAGCCGAAGTGGTGAGAAAACAGGGTTGTTTAAATATATGGGTAGTTGCTACCTAAATGCAGGCATTTTTCGTCGGAGCGATTAAAAGAAGAAAGAGTGCGGAGAAAACTAGTTTCAAGTGATCAGGGCAACCCTCATCAAAATTGCCTTCCTTTGTGATCAGGAGTTGGCTAGAGGCCGCTGACTTTTATCTATGTCACTTGCAAATTGATCATTAAAAATAATAATAATCTGGGGGTTTGTGTCTGCAGCCGGGAGGTTTAATGCAAAGATGCTTTGGCAAGATAGGGACTTAGGCAGCCTTATCACGTGTCCGAATTGAAGGCGTTAAGCCTGGTGGATTTTCAGGAACACACCTGTCTTTTAAAATTTGGCATGTGCTAGGCTAATATTCTGGGAATTAGAACCCAGCTAAAGCAAGAAGCTGAGCTTTACGTAAACCGTAGCAGGAAAAAAAGAATTAAGTCAGAAATGTGGGGGGTTTTCCCCACTCAGTCTCCTGTCAATCTGGTTGATTTAACAACAATTCATTTAGGGAATGTTCGAAGTTACAAAGTTATGAAAGAGGCTGCAAACCAGTAAGAGCTGAGAATGTCATTAGCACCTGGAAGGAAACATTTGGAGCAAGTAGAGCAATGGAAAAAACCCGCAAATACTGAGGGCTTAGAACATAAGAAGAGCCAGGCTGAATCAGGCCAAAGCCCATCGAGTCCAGCATTCTGTGTCACACAGTGGCCTATCAATTGTCCATGGGGATCTTGAGCAGAAAGAGAAGGCAAGACCCTCCCTTTCCCCTGACTCCCAACAAATGGGACTCAAGGGAATCCTGCCTGCCTCAAACAACACAGAGGCAGCACATGGACATCTGTTTCAATAACCACCGATACACTAGGCATCCCTGAATCTGTCGAATCCTGCCTCGAAGCTATCCAGGCTGAACTCTTCTGGAAGTGAATTCCATAAAACAAGGACCTTCTGGGTGAAGAAATATTTCCCTTTATTTGTCCTCACTTTCTTACCTATGAGCTTTAGGGAGTGTCCCCCTGTCTTATTATTGTGTGATAGACTTGGAAAACATTCTTCACAGAGAGTAACAATGAAAGAGCTTGCAAGCCAGTAAGAGCTGGGAACATCGTTAGCACCAGGTTAGGGCTGGAAAGAAACTTATTCGGAGCAAGTTAGAGCAATGAAAAAAACCCTGCAAAGACTTAGGGCTTGGAAAACATTTTTTGCAGAAAGAAACAATGAGCTTGCACGGTAAGAGCTAGGAAATTATTAGCATCTACTCAGGGTTGGAAAAAAGCTACATTCGGAGTATAAGACACACCCAAATTGTCAGCTTATTTTAGGGAGGAAAAGGGTGCGTCTTATACTCCGAAAAATACGGTAATTTTCAGACATTTCTTTTGCAGTTATAATCCCCCTGCACAACAGTATACAGGTGAGCATATAATATCTGCCTCTGACAAAGTATTCTTTCCCTATGGAAAGTTTCCTCTGCTAAGCAGCCTCAGTTTCCCTATCTGATCTGCGATTCCGAAGAGAAACCCAAGAAAATTGGAGCGCCTCAAAGCCTCCCAAAAGTTCACCCGAGCCTCAGCAAGAGATAAAATATTGTGCATTATCTTCCGTATCACCTGAAGCTCTTTTCTCTTTTGAATAGGACAATTAAGGGCTGAGTAACCAAATTAAGGGTATAAAATGAATTCTGAGATAGGGAGGCAAGACCTTGCAGGCGAGAATGTTAATGAACGAGGTTTGCTAATACCACGCTGGCTAAGTTTTCAGTACTCCAAAAATAAAGAGAGTTCTACAGCCAATCTTTCAAATCATGGGAAAGTCATTTGTTCCACTTCCTGGCCTTTAGAGATATACATACCGTATTTTTCAGAGTATAAGATGGACCTTTTTCCTCCCTAAAAGAGGCTGATAATTTGGATGCGTCTTATACTCTGAATGTAGCTTTTTTTTCAACCCTAAGTAGCTGCTAATAATTTTCTAGCTCTTACCTTGCAAGCTCTTTCATTGTTTCTTTCTGCGAAATTTTTTTTCCAAGCCCTAAGTCTTTGCAAGTTTTTTCCCCTTTGGTCTAACTTTCTCCAAATATTTCTTTCCAGCCCTAACCAGGTATTAACAGTGTTCCCATTTCTTAATGGCTTGCGAGCTCTTTCATTGTTACTCTCAGCAAAGAATGTATTCCAAGCTCTAAGTCTTTGCAGGGTTTTTTTTCCATTGCTCTACTTGCTCCAAATGTTTCTTTCCAGGTGCTAATGATATTCCCAGCTCCTACTGGCTTGCAAGCTCTTTCATTGTTACTCTCTCCAAATAAGTTTTTTTTTTTCAAAAGCCCTGACCAAGGGAAAAAATAATGTGTTGGAGCAGACCAGACTAAGGATGCTAGCCAGATGAAATCCAATAAATAAATAAATAAATAAATAAATAAATAATAGTAAGCAGATTTTTTTCCCTATTTTCCTCCCCAAAAACTAAGGTGTGTCTTATACTCCGAAAAATACGGTACAGATATTTTTTAAGAAGCCTAAAAGGAGATGCATATCTTTGCCCACAGACACTGATAATATTCTGAATAATGTCTCTGAGCAAACCCATCGTACATCCTTCTCCCTTAAGGAAAGAATCTTTCGTTAACCCATGGAGCAGGGGGTCCCCAAACTTGGCAACTTTAAGACCAGAATTCTGGGAGTTGGAGTCCACAAATCTTAAAAGTTGGCGAGTTTGAAAACCTCTGCATTGGAGGGAGAAACTGTGCCTCCAGTGTCACAGTGATCGCAACATAATTAGGTTGTACCACGTAATATAAACATTGGAAGACCTAAAGCAGTCCAGCAAGTTGTTACAAATTGAGGCAGGGCGTTTAAAGGAGAGGGTCTTCATGGATCTCAGTTTCTATTTTGTGTGCACCAGCAGTGAAATATTTATTGTATGCCACTCCTCTCCAAGTCTTCGGAGAGGGGCGGCATACAAATCTAATAAATTATTATGATTATTATTATTATTATTATTATTATTATTATTATTATTATTATTATTATTATTATGTCAGTACAACACAGCAAACGAGATCACTATGCTGGATTTCGTATTTCATCACCAGTCGGGCGCTTCCCAAGCACCTAGGACTGCGTGATGTAGCGGCAAATTATGTTTCCCGATCCCAGTAAAGCGGCCTTTTGCAATTGACAGATGGAGATTTTGTCAATTCCGATGGTTTTCAAATGTCCGCTGAGATCCTTTGGCACTGCGCCCAGCATGCCAAGTACCACTGGGACCACTTTCACGGGCTTATGCCAGAGTCGTTGCAGCTCGATATTTAGATCTTCGTATTTCATTAATTTCTCTAGCTGCTTCTCCTCAACTCTGCTGTCTCCTGGGATTGCGATGTCGATGATCCATACTTTCTTTTTCTCCACAATCAGGATGTCTAGTGTGTTATGCTTCAGAATTCGGTCATTCTGAAGTCGGAAGTCCCACAGTAGTTTTGCTTGCTCATTTTCGACCACTTTTTCGGGCTTATGATCCCACCAGTTCTTTGCCACTGGTAAATGGTAGTTCCGGCACAAGTTCCAGTGGATCATCTGTGCCACAGCATTGTGTCTATGCTTGTAGTCAGTCTGTGCGATCTTTTTGCAGCAGCTGAGTATGTGATCAATTGTTTCATCTATTTCTTTACAGAGTCTGCACTTTGGATCGTCTGTTGTTTTTTCAATTCTGGCTTTGACAGCATTTGTTCTAATGGCCTGTTCTTGTGCCGCCAGTATTAGTCCTTCTGTCTCCTTTTAGAGTGTTCCACTTGTAAGCCATGACCAGGTCTTTTCTTTATCCACTTTGCCTTCAATTTTATTAATTGAATTTTTATTAATTGAATTTTTAT
Source organism: Erythrolamprus reginae (assembly GCF_031021105.1). Lineage (NCBI taxonomy): Eukaryota > Metazoa > Chordata > Lepidosauria > Squamata > Dipsadidae > Erythrolamprus > Erythrolamprus reginae. Next base: position 92,947,733 of record NC_091955.1, on the reverse strand, counting down.
TAATTGAATTTATTTTTTATTATTATTATTATCATTAATTCATTCATTCTGCCCTTCTCCTGAGTCTCAGGGCAGCTCACAACAAAGCAAAATACAAAACATACAATAAATCTAATATTAAAGTACTGTATATTCTATTGTTCCTTCTGTAATCTACTGTAACCAATTACCTTTTTTCCATAACCTTTTGCTTTGGGGCGCAACCACCACATAGGAAAGAAGGTACCTACATCTTTTTTACATTTCCAGCAAGCCAAATTTATATTTGGGTATATTTTTGCCAATCTTGAACATTTTATGATGATTTTCTTTCGTATGCTACCAATTTTATTTTACAATTTATGGTTCCACGTCCACTCCCAGTCCAATAAGTGTATATTGTGGCCTACATTTTTAAGGTGTTTTGACTTTTGTTATTCGCAAGCAATTCTGGTTGTTTACATGTATCAAGAGTCTCTCTAGTTGGGTCACCTTGCTCTGTTCGGCCAGAACGGGAAGACGAGCCTTCTCATGTGAAAGCATCTACATTTTGGGGTTTCCAGCTTGAAGAACAAGTCGGGCAAGCCACACAAACCCTGTTGATTGATCTACCCTGGATTTCTCAAGACCTAGAGGAGATGCCTGTCCAAGATACCTCAGAAAGGCAGGGACCGGCCTCCTCCACCTTTAATGAGTTCCTCATCCTGAATACACCTTTGGTGATCACAAGCTGTTCTGTTCTCCACGGCTTTGCAGGTGGCACTTAGGAATGTTTTAGAAGTGGGAACATCTCAAGAAGAATATGCTTTTGCTACCGGCTGGAAGCCTAATTTTCCGACCGCGGATCAGCTACTTATTTCCATAAATTCCCAAATCACATCTGCTTGTTTTCGTCGCGGTCACTTTTTTCCCACACAATAGCCATCGTTGATGGATTAATGTGTCTGGATGCTAAATTTCTCCTTTTTATTATTTGTTTGTTTGTTTGTTTGTTTATTATTTATGATTTGATTTGATTTGATTTGATTTGATTTGATTTGTATGCCGCCCCTCTCCGGAGACTCGGAGCAGCTAACAGCAACAATAAAACAGTGTACAATAGTAATCTAATACTAAAAATGATTAAAAATCCATTAATATAAATATAATTAATATAAAAACCAAACATACATACATACATACCATGCATAGAATTGTAAAGGCCTAAGGGGAAAGAGGATCTCAGTTCCCCCATGCCTGACAGCAGAAGTGGGTTTTAAGTAGCTTTCGAAAGGCAAGGAGGGTGGGGGCAATTCTAATCTCTGGGGGGAGTTGGTTCCAGAGGGTCGGGGCTGCCACAGAGAAGGCTCTTCCCCTGGGCCCCGCCAAGTGACATTGTTTAGTTGACGGGACCTGGAGAAGACCCACTCTGTGGGACCTAACTGGTCGCTGGGATTCGTGCAGCAGAAGGCGGTCCCTGAGATAATCTGGTCCGGTGCCATGAAGGGCTTTATAGGTCATAACCAACACTTTGAATTGTGATCGGAAACTGATCAGCAACCAATGCAGACTGCAGAGTGTTGGTGTAACATGGGCATATTTGGGGAAGCCCATGATTGCTCTTGCAGCTGCATTCTGCACGATCTGAAGTTTCCGAACATTTTTCAAAGGTAGCCCCATGTAGAGAGCGTTTTTCCCACCTCATAGCTGAAATGATTTTACAGATAAAATAATTCCAACTGAAAACATTCGGAACTATCAAAGATCAGGATTCAGAAGAGAAGGATTTAGGGGTGGTGATTTCCAACACTCTCAAAATGGGTGAACAGTGCGGTCAGGCGGTAGGGAAAGCGAGTAGAATGCTTGGCTGCATAGCTAGAGGCATAACAAGCAAGAAGAGGGAGGTAAAGAGGTAAAGTTAGGGGATGATACTACAGAGTCCGGTAATGAGTTCCACGCTTTGACAACCCGATTACTAAAGTCATATTTTTTACAGTCAAGTTTGGAGCGGTTAATATTAAGCTTGAATCTGTTGTGTGCTCTTTTGTTGTTGTGGTTGAAGCTGAAGTAGTCTTTGACAGGCAGGACATTGCAGTATATGATCTTGTGGGCAATACGTAGATCATCGCCTAAAACTCGATCTAAGTATTGCCCACAAGATCATATGCTGCAACGTTCTACCTGCCAATGACTATTTCAGCTTCAATCGCAACAACACAAGAGTACGCAACAGATTCAAACTTAATATCAACCGCTCCAAACTTGACTGTAAAAAATATGACTTCAACAACCAAATTGTCGAAGCGTGGAACTCATTACCCGACTCAGTAGTGTCAACCCCTAACCCCGAACATTTTTCCCTTAGACTATCCACGATTGACCTCTCCAGGTTCCTTAGAGGTCAGTAAGGGGTGTGCATAAGTGCACCAGTGTGCCTTCCGTCCCCTGTCCAATTGTCTCTCCTTATCTCATTTATCTTTTCTTCCTTTTAAATATGTTAACCTATACTTTTATATCTTATCTTCTATTCTTTTCTTTACTTATATTATTACACATCTTTCTCTTCAATGTGTATTATGTATTGGACAAAATAAATAAATAAATAAATAAATAAATAAATAAATAAATAAATAAATAAATAAGCAGGAAGAGGGAGATTGTGATCCCCTTATACAGAGCGCTGGTGAGACCACATTTGGAATACTGTGTTCAGTTCTGGAGACCTCACCTACAAAAAGATATTGACAAAATTGAACGGGTCCAAAGACGGGCTACAAGAATGGTGGAAGGTCTTAAGCATAAAATGTATCAGGAAAGACTTAATGAACTCAATCTGTATAGTCTGGACTCTGGAGGACAGAAGGAAAAGGGGGGACATGATCGAAACATTTAAATATGTTCAAGGGTTAAATAAGGTTCAGGAGTGAAGTGTTTTTAATAGGAAAGTGAACACAAGAACAAGGGGACACAATCTGAAGTTAGTTGGGGGAAAGATCAAAAGCAACATGAGAAAATAATATTTCACTGAAAGAGTAGTAGATCCTTGGAACAACCTTCCAGCAGACGTGGTTGGTAAATCCACAGTAACTGAATTTAAACATGCCTGGGATAAACATAGATCCATTGTAAGATAAAATACAGGAAATAGTACAAGGGCAGACTAGATGTACCATGAGGTCTTTTTCTGCCGTCAGTCTTCTATGTTTATAAATAAATAAATAAATAAATAAATAAATAAATAAATAAATAAATAAATAAATAAATAAATAAATAAATAAATAAATAAATAAATAAATAAATAAATAAATAAATAAATAAATAAATAAAATGTTTAAGGCGTCGTAGTTCTAAGCTTTCAAGAGCCAGGATTACAAGCGTCTCAAGATTCCTTCATGGAGAAGACATCTTCAACATCGCCTTGTGATGATGACCAACCTACACGTTAGACAGGCCTCCAACAAGCTTTTACCCTGCCTGCCACCCATCTTGGCAAGGGAGAGCCTTGGAGAAGTTAGGAAGCATCCTAGCCTATAATTGTGGTTAGATGTGTAAAATGTCAGGTATGTAAGGCTTCTGAAATGGAAGTCTCCTCTAGCCACAGGTAAAGCCTCCTGATTTTGGAACTCTGGGCGCAGATCCAAGGACTGGCCTGCGTTACGCAAAGAAGATGTGTAGAATGAGAATAAGTGTCACGTTTAGGAAATCGCGTCTCATGACTATTTTAATTCTTTGCGCAAGGAGAGAGATTATTACGCCTTTTATCTCTACTCTAATGGTCCTTATCAACACCTGAGAGTTATTACCACTGTGTTCCCGATTAGATACTCTTTCTCACACTTTTACTCTTTCAAGACAGACTGGAGTTACGCAAGAGGAGAATTTACTCCACTTCCACTGATACAATTGGTGTGTCATTCTTGCACCTTCTTTGGGAAAGAAAACACTTTCCAAGTTCTAGTTGTTAGGCAGATATTATTAATACGAGGGTCGCCGAGAAAGTAATGCACCACATTTTTTTCTCAGCCTACAGTAATAATAATAATAATTATTATTATTATTATTATTATTATTATTATTATGTCAATAGAACACAGCAAATGAAATCCACTATTATTATTATTATTATTATTATTATTATTATTATTATTATGTCAATAGACATATTATTATTATTATTATTATTATTATTATTATTATTATTATTATTATTATTATTATTATTTCAATAGAACACAGCAAACGAAATCCACTATGCTGGATTTCGTATTTCATCACCAGTCGGGCGCTTCCCAAGCACCTAGGACTGCGTGATGTAGCAGCAAATTATGTTTGCCGATCCCAGTAAAGCAGCCTTTTGCAATTGACAGATGGAGATTTTGTCAATTCCGATGGTTTTCAAATGTCCGCTGAGATCCTTTGGCACTGCGTCCAGCGTGCCAAGTACCACTGGGACCACTTTCACTGGCTTATGCCAGAGTCATTGCAGCTCGATTTTTAGATCTTCATATTTCACTAATTTCTCTAGCTGCTTCTCCTCAATTCTGCTGTCCCCTGGGGTTGCGATGTCGATGATCCATAATTTCTTTTTCTCCACAATCAAGATGTCTGGTGTGTTATGCTTCAGAATTCGGTCAGTCTGAAGTCGGAAGTCCGACAGTAGTTTTACTTACTCATTTTCAACCACTTTTTCGGGCTTATGATCCCACCAGTTCTTTGCCACTGGGAAATGGTAGTTCCAGCACAAGTTCCAGTGGATCATCTGTGCCACAGCATCATGTCTATGCTTGTAGTCAGTCTGTGTGATCTTTTTGCAGCAGCTGAGTATGTGATTGATTGTTTCATCTGTTTCTTTACAGAGTCTGCACTTTGGATCGTCTGTTGATTATTATTATTATTATTATTATTATTATTATTTCTATTTTTTATTCTATTTTTAAATTTACCTATTCTGATTTATGTATGGTGGGACTGGTCTCTGGGTGTGACACGACTTTCGTTGCAATGACAATTCGTTGTTTTTGACAATGACAATAAATTCATTATTATTATTATTATTATTATTATTATTATTATTATTAATTAGATTGTTATACATTTGTAAGCAATGGTATGAATGCAAAACTTTAGAATAGAATAGAATTTTATTGGCCAAGTTTGATTGGACACACCAGGAATTTGTCTTGGTGCAGATGCTCTCAGTGTTCATAAAAGAAAAAGACACATTTGTCAAGAATCATGTGGTACAATACTTAACGATTGTCATAGGGGTCAAATAAGCAATGAAGAAACAATCAATATTAATAAAAATCTTAGGATAGAAGCAACAAGTTGCAGTCATACAGTCCTAAGTGGGAGGAAAAGGATGATAGGAATGATGAGGGAAAAAACTATTAGAAACAGAAGTGCAGATTTAGTAAAAAGTCTGATAATGTTGAGGGAATTATTTGTTTAGCAGAGTGATGGCGTTTGGGAAAAAACTGTTCTTGTGTCTAGTTGTCTTGGTGTGCAGTGCTCTGTAGCGACAATTTGAGGGTAGGAGTTGAAACAGTTTGTGTCCAGGATGCTAGGGGTCAGTAATGTAGATGTACATTATTTGAATTATAAGGAGTGCGTGTGTCAATTTTGTGTTTCTTCAGACAGATAGTGTAGCCGCATCAGTGTTTTGAAATGGCGTCTATAAGTGATGTATGTTACAAGCAGCGTGTCCTCATTGAATTTCTCACTGTGGAGAAAGAAACTGTTTGGAACATTCACAAATGTTTGTGTACAGTTTATGGTGAATCTGCAGTCGACAGAAGTACGGTTAGTCGCTGGGCACGGAGGGTGAGGCCGTTAGAAGATGGTTCGCACAGTGCAGAAATGGCTTCGTGACCCGAACAAGGAGTGGTACCGACAGGGCATCCACGCCCTTGTGTCTCGCTGGAGGAAGGCCATAAACTGGATGGAGATTACGTGAAAAAATAGGGAATGTAGAAGAAATGGCATTCTTTCTTCTGTGTAAGTTTCATTGTGTTTAATAAATAATTGTTGAAGAAAAAAAATGTGGTACATTACTTTCTGGGCGATTCTCGTAATTTATACAATACAGTGATACCTCATCTTACACACGCCTCATCATACAAAGTTTTCGAGATACAAACTTGGGGTTTAAGATTTTTTTGCCTCTTCTTACAAACTATTTTCACCTTACAAACCCACCGCCACCGCTGGGATGCCCCGCCTCCGGACTTCCGTTGCCAGTGAAGTGCTTGTTTTTGCGATGCTGGGATTCCCCTGAGACTCCCCTCCATGGGAAACCCCACCTCCGGACTTCCGTGTTTTTGTGATGCTGCAAGGGAATCCCAGCAGCGCAAAAACGGGCGCTTCCCTGGCAACGGAAGTCCAGAGGTGGGGTTTCCCAGCGAGGGTAGCCTCAGTGAAATTGCAGCATTGCAAAAACACAGAGGTCCAGAGGTGGGGTTTCCTATGGAGGGGAGCCTCAGGAGAATCCCAGCAGTGCAAAAACGGGCGCTTCGGCAGGCAAAAGGGGTGAATTTTGGGCTTGCACGCAATAATCGCTTTTCCATTGATTCCTATGGGAAACATTGTTTCGTCTTACAAACTTTTCACCTTAAGAACCTCGTCCCGGAACCAATTAAGTTTGTAAGACAAGGTATCACTGTATATGGTACCTGACATTAAAGGGATTGGTTACAGTACCTACTACTTGATAAGATGGGAAAATGTGGGTTAGACAGCATCACCACCAGATGGATTCGTCACTTTGGCTCACTTGCAGTCATAAATTGAGGACTACTGTTTTAAACTATTCCAATGTTTATTATCATTGGAACATCCTTATCCTTCGTTATCTCATCTAAGTTTCTTAGGGCTTTTCCTCTAGGATTAATTTTGTGATTTCCCCATCGCAACCTGCTTTACCTGTTCTTGAAGAATCCTGGTCCTTTCACTTCTTCGCTGTTCTTAATATTTAACACTGACATTATTATTATTATTATTATTTTCACTTTCCTGATGTGTAAGGAAGCTGTCAGTGAAAGCAAGAGACTGGAAGGGTCTGTCCTATATTCTCTGCTCTTCACAAATGCTCTCCTGGTTCATTTTTAATGTTAGTTTGTTTCTTTCCTCTTCATTTTGGAAAGAGATACCATAGTTTTTATAATACTGTGGGTGAATATTATCCACCTATATCTATATACAGTATATAAAAGCCAAATACCATTCACTCATCACAAAATCTCCAGAACTGTAAAGCCTACAAACTTGAAAATTGGGCCGTATGTTCCTCTTGGCTTCTAGTTGATCGCTAAGAAAAGATTTTTTGAAATGACTATTAGATCATTAGTATTTCTTATACAGTATTATACACATTCCAGTGCTAAGGAGTTAGACGTTCTACTTCCCCTCCCAACCTGAAAAGAACTCTGTTCCAACTGCCAGTTGCCTTATATTAACACGCTCTGATGCTAAGGAGTTACACATTCTGCATAAATGTTAAAGCTTTAAGTGTCAATGTATCAAACCCAATCACATAGTTTTGTAGCGAAGCACAGGTATCTGACTACTAGTATGGAATATACAGTGATACCTTGTCTTACAAACTTAATTGGTTCCGGGACAAGGTTCTTAAGGTGAAAAGTTTGTAAGATGAAACAATTTTGTTTTTGCTATGCTGCGATTTCACTGAGGCTTCTATCGCTGGGAAACCCCACTTTCAGACTTCCGTTGTCAGCGAACGCCCGTTTTTGTGCTGCTGGGATTCCCCTGAAGCACCCCTAAAACACGGAAGTCCAGAGGTGGGGTTTCCCATGGAGGGGAGCCTTAGGGGAATCCGAGCAGCGCAAAAACGGGTGCTTCGCTGGCAACGGAAGACCGGAGGCGGGGCATCCCAGCAGCGGCGGTGGGTTTGTAAGGTGAAAATAGTTTGTAAGAAGAGGCAAAAAAATCTTAAACCCCGGGTTTGCATCTCGAAAGGTTTGTATGACGAGGCGTTTGTAAGACGAGGTATCACTATAATTCCTTTTGGTGCTGAAGTATAAAAGCTGTCCCATCGATTGTTTCATAAAATCCCAAGAACTCAGATTATAAAATTCCCCCCCCCCCCCAGAATCTGTTCCCTGGCCTGAAATGTCATGAACTGAATGCAGTGCAAAACAACAACTATCGTATTTTTTAGAGTATAAGACACACAGGAATTTAAGATGCTTCTTAGTTTTTGGGTAGGAAAATAGGGAAAAGAATCGTAACACTAGGTATTCATCTGGCTAACGTCCTTAGCCAGCACATTATTTTATCCCCTGGTTAGGGCTTTAAAATAACTTTAGAGAGAGTAACAATGAAAGAGCTTGTAAGCCAGCAAGAACTGGGAACATCATTAACAACTAGAAAAAAACATTTGGAGCAAGTTAGACCAATGGGGGAAAAAACCTGAAAAGACTTAGAGCTTGGAAAACATTATTTGCAGAGAGTAACAATGAAAGAGCTTGCAAGCTGGTAAGAACTGACAACATCATTAGCACCTGGTTAGGGCTGGAAAGAAACTTGTTTCGGAGCAAGTTAGAGCAATGAAAAAAAACCCTGCAAAGACTTAGGGCTTGGAAAACATTCTTCGCAGAGAGTAACAGTGAAAGAGCCTGCAAGGTAAGAGCTGGGAAAATCATTAGCAGGCTAGTTAGCGCTTGGGGGAAAACAGCTACATTCAGAGTATAAGATGCACCCAAATTATCAGCCTCTTTTAGGGAGGGAAAAGGTACATTTTATACTCTGAAAAATATGGTATGTACTAGGAACTTGTTATTAAACCCTGCAAGCTGATGAAGTGCTGATGGAAACAGAATGGGAGACACTTGGGACACAAAGTTTATTTTATGAATCCCAAAAAGTTTAACACTTTACTTTAGCCTTTAAGACAAAAACATTCTGCACAACTAAGAAAATATACATTTCTTGTGTGGGTTGAGACAAAATGCTTAGCCTGGTTACTGAATTAGGAAGGATCCTTGATTTATGATCAGTGAAGGGCTACCAAAATTTTTGCTACCACTCTGTGGGCGTGGCTTATGCAGGGCGCCCAGCATTTTCTTTCAACATCTTTCAGTGCAAATTGGGTGCTCTGGGATGGAGCTCCATTTTCATTGCCCCACTGCGTCCCCCCTCTCAGGGCAGTAGCCCACCCCTGCTTAAGACTATAATAGCGCCTGCCCCCTTACGGTTCTACATCATGACAGTCATAAAGTGATTGTCAGCAGTCATAAAGTGAAGACTGCAGTCATTAAACAAGCCCATTGTTTATTATTATTATTATTATCATCATCATCATCATCATCATTATTAATTAGACCCCATTAGTGGGTCATCGGACTTGGAGGAGGATCTGTGGATAGATGTCAGAATGCGCAGGCTCATGGCTAGAAGGGACCAACTGCACAGGTATCATCGGAGATAAGGGAGAACACCTGTGGCTGAGGCAATTAGGCTAATGGGGTTGTTGATAAATTACCAGCGTTGCAGAGAGCGCATGTGGGAGTTTATCTGTTTGGAGAAGGAGACGTCGTGTTTGCATTGTTCCTGGACTTTCACAGAGTTTTTGGGATATTTCACAGCTAAATAAATCTTGTGGACTCACTTGAAGAGGTTTGGCTGTGACACTTTCACAGCTGCTCTTATCTGCTCTGTTTGTTTTTGTCTCTCACAGCTTTCAAAGACTGTTATCTTTGTGTGAGCTAATTTGCTCAGTTTAAAGTGCGTGTGCACAGCATTATTTTGGATAAACTGTTTTTCTGTTTACTCTGCAACAGCGTGTTGTGTTTAAATTTACATTCCTGACTTAACTGGGGCTTGCAACGTGAAGCCCAGCATAACAGGTTGTGGGTGTGTTTTCTATGGTGGCCTACCTTAAAGCGATGGTAGTTGTGTTCTCAAGTTCTACCCCCCAACTCCAGGCCTAAATTTTGGAGTCTGAGATTCCACACCCCTCGGCACCTTAGCCGAGTTTCTCATCTCTAAGCAACTTTAAGATACGAGATGGACTTCAACTTTAAAATAGGTGGACTTCAACTCCCAGAATTCCCCAGCCAGTGTGGTTAACAAACATCGCCCTAGACCAGTGATGGCGAAACTTTTTTAAAAACTCTTTCCCAAGTATTTTGCAACTGTAATTTTCAGAATTCTGCAACCACCCCGGCTGTGAAACATGGAGACTGTAGTCTCCACTCACTCCCAGCCAGGAAGACGAGAGCATCTTTAAAGCATCGGTCAAAATCTTTCCCTCGGATGGACAGACGGCCTCTCTTCATTTCCGCCACCCCAATAATGACCGACAAGATTAGACTGATAGATTCTACTCTTAAATGAGAATATCACTTTATAATATTGGGGGCAGAGGAATGTGATTTTTTTTTCATCTTCCTCTCCGTACAACCATGTTAGTTGAGGGTGACAAACAATCAGAATCCACACGGCCTTGTTGTCTCCAATATTTTTTCTCTCTGGAGATTTTAATTTCCTGAGTTTTATTTGTATTCGTCCTCCCACACACACACATCCAAAGACTTTTATTGGCATGGTCTGCAAAATCAAAATACAGAACTTAACAAGGCTGAACCAGCACCTGTTAAAGCTCATCCCTCCAGCTTGCCTGCCTGCTGGTCTTTGGTGGTTTGATTATTGCTGCTGCTGCTGCTGTTATTATAATAATATCTCAATGCAATTTGGAAATGTGTGTTGCTGGGTATGTGATTTAACCTCAGTTTCCCCTCCGTCCCTAGCTGGGAATCAAGAGACATCTCCAGGAGAGAAAAGCCAGGGAGCAAAATGGAAGGAAGGCAGGGGGGAGGGAAGGAGAGAGGAAGTTAGGGGGGAGGAAGGAAAGGAAGAAGGAGAGAGAGAAAGAAAGAAAAAAAGAAGAGAGAGAAGGAAGGAGGGAAGGAAGGAGGGTGGGTGGGAGGAAGGAAGGAAGATGGGTGGGAGGAAGGAAGCAAGGAGAGAAAGAAAAAGAAAGAAAGAGAGGGAGGGAGAGAGAGAGGGAGGGGAGGAAGGAAAGAAAGAAAGGAAGGAGAGAGAGAGAGAAAGAAGAGAGAAAGAAAGAGAAGGAAGGAAGGAAGGAGTGTGGGTGGGAGGGGGGAGGGAGGGAGGGAAGGAAAAGGAAGAGGGAGGAAGCAAGGAGAGAAAGAAAAAGAAAGAAAGAAAGAAAGAAAGAAAGAGGGGGAGGGAGAGATGGAGGGAGGGAGGGAAGAAGGAGAGAAAGGAAGAAAAGAAGGAAGGAAGGTGGGAGGCAGGGAGGGAAGGAAAAGGAAGAAGGAGGAATGAAGGAGAGAAAGAGAGAGGGAAGAAAGGAAGTAAGGAAGGTGGGAGGGAGGGAAGGAAAAAGAAGAAGGCGGAAGGAAGGAGAGAAAGGAAGAAAGAAAGAAAGAGGAAGAAAGAAAGAAAGAAAGAGGGAAAGAAAGAAAGAAAGAAAAAGAAAGAAAAAGGCAGAATAAAAGTTTAATAAACGTGCGCTGGGCCACCGGTGACTTTGGGACGACCTTTGTCGCGCATCGTCTATGCATGTGGAATAATGGCTCCGTGCAGAGAGGGAAATGGCTTAGCGCTATCGCGGTTGCCACGGCAACGATCAGAGTCTCCATCTCGCCGAGAGAAATGAGTTATGAAAAGGCTTGAGTGGAGAAGGGATTAACACATGATCTCTGAGACAGCGTGTCAATCAAAAGCAGCAGAGAAATTAGGCTGCCGGGGGTCGTTGAGAAATTTCCCTGAGCAGGTCGTCTTCTGAGGGGAGGGGAATAGATTTCGGGAAAGGCGGCCTGGGATTCGGGCATCGCGCGGGGCATGGACAGTGGGCCTCCTGGAGGGCGGCTGAGAGATGGAGGGAAGGAAATAAAAAAAATGAGAAGAAATATAGCATTCTTGGTGATGATTAAGATGGGAAGATTATAAAGATGATCAGGAAAGCTGGTTGGGTCTCGTGGGGAAGGCGCCAGGCTAGAAGCCAAGAGACTGTGAGTTATAGTTCTGCCTTAGGCATGCGACCTAGCTGGGTGACTTTGGACCAATCATCAGGAGATGCTTGCTTCTAGTCCCGCCTTAGGCATAGGAGCTGGGTGACTCTGGGCCAATCACCAGGGGACTGAGAGTTATAATTCTGCCTCATGCATAGGAGCCAGCTGAGTGTCTTTGGGCCAATCACCAGGGGACTGAGAGTTCTAGTTCCTTCTGACACATAGGAGCCAGCTGAGTGTCTTTGGGCCAATCACCAGGGGACTGTGAGTTCTAGTTCCTTCTGACACATAGGAGTCGGCTGAGTGTCTTTGGGCCAATCACCAGGGGACTGAGAGTTATAGTTCTGACCTCCTCATAGGAGCCGGCTGAGTGTCTTTGGACCAATCACTAGGAGACTTTGAGTTATAGTTCTGACTTACGCATAGGAGCCGGCTGGGTATCTTTGAGCCAATCACCAGGGGACTGAGAGTTATAGTTCCTTCTGACACATAGGAGCCGGCTGAGTGTCTTTGGGCCAATTACCAGAGGACTGAGAGTTATAGTTCTGACCTCCTCATAGGAGCCGGCTGAGTGTCTTTGGACCAATCATTAGGAGACTTTGAGTTATAGTTCTGACTTACGCATAGGAGCCAGCTGGGTATCTTTGGGCCAATCATCAGGGGACTGAGAGTTATAGTTCCTTCTGACACATAGGAGCTGGCTGAGTGTCTTTGGGTCAATCACCAGGGGACTGAGAGTTATAGTTCTTTCTGACACATAGGAGTCAGCTGAGTGTCTTTGGGCCAATCATCAGGGGACTGAGAGTTATAGTTCTGACCTCCTCATAGGAGCCGGCTGGGTGTCTTTGGGCCGATCACCAGGGGACTGTGAGCTATAGTTCTGACTTATGCATAAGTGCGGGCTGGGTGTCTTTGGGCCAATCACCAGGAGACTGAGAGTTATAGTTTGCTTGATCGTGTGAGATTTCAGTGATTTTGATGTACGTTAAGCATCAGGGCTCTAAATACCAGGAAAGTCTCCAAATGATTCTCGAAAGGAGATCTCTTCATTCTTCCACATTGATATATCACATTACTTATGGATTAACCTTAGATGCCATCTGGCAGGGGCTGCTACTTACCACCGCTACCGCATGCGCAGCTTTGCATCACCGGCATGCAAACACACACGCCGCAGCGTGAGCAGGAAGCAACATCTCACAAGAGGACACACAAATGTACAAGATTTCAGCGATATTTTTTTTTGCTTCCGAGCATGCCCCCAAAGCAAAAAATGGGCAAAATCTCATCCATGCGCAATGTCCTCTTGTGAGGTTTTGCTTCCTGTGCATCTGCAGAAGTGAAATCTTGCTGGGCCCCAAATCTCCACAATTGCCAAAATCTCACAAAATTTCGGCACATGCCCAAGCAATCCGCCCCTGTTGCACACCTACCCATCCTATTATTTTCTATTGGAGTAATCAGAGTTACACAACAACAGGCTCCTTAGTGTGCAACTACTGTGAATAGCATCATTGTTTGATAATATACTTAGCAGTGAACTATACCCATCATTACGATGGGAAAGATTAGGATCCTGCAAAGCCTCAGGATACGGAAGCTTCGTCCTCCTAGCAAAACAACATGATGCGCGTGAGACATTAAGGATGAAATTTATTAGCAAAGCCTCCGGATGTGGCTTTGCGAGGATCTATAGAATAGAATAGAATTTTTATTGGCCAAGTGTGATTGGACACACAAGGAATTTGTCTTGGTGCATATGCTCTCAGAGTACATAAAATAAAATATACATTTGTCAAGAATCATGTGGTACAACACTTAATGATTGTCATAGGGGTCAAATAAGCAATGAAGAAGCAATATTAATAAAAATCTTAGGATATAAGCAACAAGTTACAGTCATACAGTCAACATGGGAGGAAATGGGTGATAGGAATGATGAGAAAAACTAGTAGAATAGAAGTGCAGATTTAGTAGAAAGTCTGACAGTGTTGAGGGAATTATTTGTTTAGTAGAGTGATGGCGTTCGGAAAAAAACTGTTCTTGTGTCTAGTTGTCTTGGTGTGCAGTGCTCTGTAGCGACGATTTGAGGGTAGGAGTTGAAACAATTTGTGTCCAGGATGTGAGGGGTCAGTAAATATTTTCCACGCCCTCTTTTTGACTCGTGCAGTATACAGGTCCTCAATGGAAGGCAGGTTGGCAGCCATTGTTTTTTCTGCAGTTCTGATTCTCCTCTGAAGTCTGTGTCGGTCCTGTTGGGTTGCAGCACCAAACCAGACAGTTACAGCGATTCTCACTCCATCCCTCCATCATGTTCTTAAAATACAGTATATCCATAAAATAAGTGCAGTCAGGCAGTAGGGAAAGCGAGGAGAATGCTTGGCTGCATAGCTAAAGGTATAACAAGCAGGAAGAGGGAGATTATGATCCCGCTGTATAGAGCGCTGGTGAGACAACATTTGGAATAATCCTGTGCTCAGTTCTGGAGACCTCACCTACAAAAAGATATGGATAAAATTGAACGGGTCCAAAGACGGGCTCTAAAAACTGTGGAAGGTCTTAAGCATAAAACTTATCAGGAAAGACTGAATGAACTCAATCTGTATAGTCTGGAGGACAGAAGGGAAAGGGGGGGACACGATCGAAACATTTCAATATGTTCAAGGGTTAAATAAGGTTCAGGAGGGAAGTGTTTTTAATAGGAAAGTGAACACAAGAACATGGGATCACAATCTGAGGTTAGTTGGGGGAAAGATCAGAAGCAGAAAATGTTATTTGACTGAAAGAGTAGTAGATGCTTGGAACAAACTTCCAGCACACGTGGTTGGTCAATCCACAGGAACTGAATTGAAGCATGCCTGGGATAAACATAGATCCATTTCATTTATTTCATTTCATTTATTGGATTTATATGCTGCCCCTCTCCGAAAACTCGGGGCGGCATATAAATCCATCCTAAGATAAAATACAGGAAATAGTATAGATGGACCAGGAGGTCTTTTTCTGCCGTCAATCTTCTAGGTTTCTATGTTTCTATAAGTTGTGTGGAATTCTTTCTCCCGAAATATTTGGCAGCTCATACAATCAGAGGTGGAATTCAACAGATTCCAACTAGTTTTGGGGAACCGGGAATGGAAACTTTGAGTACTTTGAAGAATCGGTAAATACCATCTCTGGCTGGCTGCTATCAGATCTATTCTCTGCCTCCCGAGTCCCAGCTGATCGGGAGGAAATGGGGATTTTACAGTATCCTTCCTCTGCCATTGCCACAGAACCGGTAGTAAAAAAAATTGAATCCCACCACAATGAAAAGAAGGACCAGGGGAGACATGATAGTAGTCTTCCAATATCTCAGGGCCTGCCGCAAAGAAGAGGGAGTCAACCTATTCTCAAAAGCACCTGAGGGTAGAACAAGAAGCAATGGGTGGAAACTAAACAAGGAAAGAAGCAACTTAGAACTAAGGAGAAATTTTGTGACAGTTAGAACCATTGTTCAGTGGAACAGCTTGCCTCCAGAAGTTGTGAATGCTCCAACACTGGACGTTTTTAAGAAGATGTTGTGTGTATGTTTGGTTTTACAAATAATGTTTTACTATTGGATTTACATGCTGTTTTGTACTACTGTTGTTAGCCGCCCTGAGTCTACGGAGAGGGGCGGCATACAAATCCAATAAATCAATAAAATAAATAAACCATCTGTCTGAAGTAGTGTAGAAAATAAATAAACCATCTGTCTGAAGTAGTGTAGGGTTTCCTGCCTAAGCAGGGGGTTGGACTAGAAGACCTCCAAAGTCCCTTCCAACTCTGTTGTTATTATTATTATTAGGGTACGTACAGTGTCATTTCCCACATTCACGCAGTCCACTTAACCATAAATCTTTATAGATCAACAGAGTTGAAAGGGATCTTGTTAGTCAACTAGTCCAATCCCCCTCCCAAGCAGAAGATCCTACACCCATGATGGCAAACCCATGGCACACGTTGCCATAGGTGGCACGCAAAGCCATATCAGAAGGCACATGAAGCATTGCCCTATGCCAGCTCCAGCACACATCCATGTACTGGCCAGCTGATCTTCGGCCTTGGGAAAGGCTGTTATGCCCTGGGGTGCTTCAGGGAAGCTTTCCCAAGGCCCTGGAGTGGAAAAAGAGCCCAACAGACAAACCGGAAATTCAGAAAAATGCACTTCTAAAAAAACGCTTTTTAGAATAGAATAGTGTTCTGTCTGGGTTCCCCCAGACCTCAACACCAACTGGAAAAAACAGCCAGACACGCTGGTAAAAGCAAAAGTACTTTATAGCTTGAAAAATAAACACAGAGAAAAAACCTGTTCTTCCCAACAGGCAGGCTAGGAGACTTTACAGCAGAGTCCTGATGTCCAGACAATACAGCAAACTTCTTGCTGGCACACCCACCACTGTAGAGCATAAGACCCCCACCTTTCCCCCCCAAGGTTTCAGTATTCAAAGTCACAAACCATAATTCCAAGATGCCAAAGATCACAGCCAGGTCCCAGGACTCCCAAAGATAAAACTCCACAAGCCAGGAAGGGTGGGTCTGCCTTTTAGCCTTTCCAGAGAGCACCACACCCAAACCCAGCTGTTGCCTCTTTAGTGCTGAAAGTACCTAGCCAATTGCTCCCTTCTTTGTGTTGCTCTTCTCTGTCGCAGATCGATTATTGCTTGTGCATTTTCCTCTAAGGAATCCAGGCTGCTTGCTGGGGAGAGCTCCCTCTCGGGGGCCTCTGGCTGTTCCCCCTCTTCCTCAGCCTGGGATTCCTCCTCCTCGTCTGCCTGCACCTCCTGTTCCTCATCCTCCCCCTCTGAGCAGGAAACCGACAGAAGATCAGCCGTTCCCTGAGGGGCCTCGGACGGAATCACAACAGAATAGAATTATGGAATGGGATAGGATAGGGTAGGGTAGGGTAGAGTAGAGTAGAGTAGAATAGAAACATAGAAACATAGAAGACTGACAGCAGAAAAAGACCTCATGGTCCATCTAGTCTGCCCTTATACTATTTCCTGTATTTTATCTTACAATGGATACAGTAGTCCCTCGCTATACCGCGCTTCACCTACTGCGGCTTCACTTCATCGCGGGTTTCTGAGGAAGCCGATCGGCAGATTTAAACAGCCCGCCGAACTCGATCGGCAGGTTTTTTTTTAAAAAAATAAAAATCTAAAATTGTAAATACAGTATTTAAATACAGTATCTAAAATAAATATTGTGTGGGAAGGGTTTATAAACACTTAAAACAATGAAAACTTACCAAACAATTACAATATAAATACTTAAATAAGTACTATCAGTCGATAAATTCCCCATCGCGGATTTCACCTATCGCGGCCAGGTCTGGAACGTAACACCAGCGATAGGTGAGGGACTACTGTATATGTTTATCCCAGGCATGTTTAAATTCAGTTACTGTGGATTTACCAACCATGTCTGCTGGAAGTTTGTTCCAAGCATCTACTACTCTTTCAGTGAAATAATATTTTCTCACGTTGCTTTTGATCTTTCCCCCAACTGAGTAGAGTAGAGTAGAATAGGATAGGATAGAATAGAATAGAATAGAATAGAATTCTTTCTTGGCCAAGTGTGATTGGACACACAAGGAATTTGTCATTGGTGCAGATGCTCTCATGAGGTTCAACACTTAATGATAAATAATAAAAATCTTAGGATATAAGCAACAAGCTACAGTCATACCGTCCTGAGTGGGAGGGAAAGGATGGTAGGAATGATGAGAAAAACTAGTAGAAATAGAAGTGCAGACTTAATAAAGAGTTTGACAGTGTTGAGGGAACTATTGGTTTAGCAGAGTGATGGCGTTCGGGAAAAATACTGTCCTTGTGTCTAGTTGTCTTGGTGTGCAGTGTCTGTAGCGCTCTGCTTGAGCGGAAGGCTGGACTAGATGACCCCCAAGGTCCCTTCGGATTCTGATTCACCCGCCCCAAGCCCCCCTCCCTTCTCCGGCGGCGGGGAGGCGAGCTGAAACCGAAGCCCGTCTCTTTGCAAACCCACCCCAGGCGAGGCGGCGGCGGCGGCGGGCAGATGGCGAGAGGCTGATAGCGGGAAACCTTAATCCTCGGCCCGGGCTCTGCGGACGCCTCGCTGGCCGGATCGACCACCCCGGCAGCGCCAGCCAGTCGCCGGGCTGGGTGTCGGGCTTAACCGTCGGCTATTTGTTTCTCGGGGGGGGGGGAGAGGTTACCTCCCCCGCCGCCGCTCACACAAGCGCTTGATTCACGGAGAGCTTCCCTCCTTCGGCCGGCTCCAAGAAATCAGAATAGTGCTGGGAGGACCCTCGGAGGTCATCTAGCCCAACCTCAAGGCCATTTAAGAAATAAATCAGAACAGAACATAGCAGAGGAATAGGAGAGGAGAGAAGATGAAGGATAGGATAGGATAGACTGGAATAGAGCAGAGGAATAGGAGAGTGGAGGAGAGGAGATGAAGAATAGGATAGGATACGATACGATAGGATACGATAGGATACGATAGAATAGAATAGTAGAGTAGATTAGAGTAGACTGGACTGGACCGGACTGGACTGGAATGGAGTAGAGTAGAGTAGACTGGACTGGACTGGAATGGACTGGAATGGAATAGAGCAGAGGAATAGGAGAGGGGAGGAGAGGAGAGAGGATGAAGGATAGGATGGGATGGGATGGGATGGAATAGAATGGACTGGACTGAACTGGAATGGAATGGAGTAGAGCAGAGGAATAGGAGAGGGGAGGAGAGGAGATGAAGATTAGGATAGGATAGAATAGAGTAGAGTAGATTGGACTGGACTGGACTGGACTGGGATGGAATGGAATGGAATGGACTGGAATGGAATAGAGCAGAGGAATAGGGGAGTAGAGGAGAGGAGAGAGGATAAAGGATAGGATAGAATAGAATAGAATAGGAGAATAGGAGAGGAGAGGAAGAATAGGATAGGATAGAGCATAGAATAGAATAGAATGGAATGGAATGGAATAGAACAGAGGAATAGGAGAGGAGAGGAGATGAAGAATAGGATAAGATAGGATAGAGAATAGAATAGAATAGAGTAGAGTAGAATAGAATAGAACAGAGGAATAGGAGAGGAGATGAAGAATAGGATAGGGTAGGATAAAATAGAGCAGAGGAATAGAATAGAAGAGGAGAAGAGAGGAGAGAAGATGAAGGATAGGACAGGACAGGACAGGACAGGACAGAAGATGATTTTATTGGCCAAGTGACTGCTGTCTCATGTTAAGTAATTGTCCACTAGGACTCCGAGGTCCCACTCAGAGTTCCTGTCCTTAACAAGTCCTTAAGTCCCAAAGAAAAATGCTGTTTTTTACAAAAACTTTGGTCTTTTCAAATGACCATAACATGAGACACCTTCAGCTCCTTTGAAGTCTATAATGCTGGTAGAGGTGGAAAGAAAGAAGAAAAAGGAGGCAACCAGCATTGTTGGGGGGCAGATTCAGGTTAGGGACTGATCATTTGAGAGATAATCTTTCCAGCTGGGTCACCAAGAGTTGATGACAGTCAGTCCATCAGTGAATCCAAGGTAGTGGACAAGGAAAGCTGTCCATGGCTGTGTGGTCCTCAAAGTTCAGCTCAACGCAAAGGAGACCTTTAAGGCAACTTGAACAACTTTAAGATTTGGGGAGGGCAAAGCTGGCTGTGGAATTCTGGGAGGTGAAGTCCACAAGTTAAAGTTGACAAGTTTGGGGAGCCTTGCTTTAAGGTGGGTAATGAAAGCCCAGACTCAAAATATGCCACTTGCATTTTTATCTTGACTCATGAAAGGATTAAAATCCTTCCCTCTCCCTCCCATTTTCTCCTTCTTTCCTCCCTCCCTTCCCTCCCTCCCATTTTCCTTCCTTCATTCTTTCCTTCTTTCCTTCCTCCCACCCTCCCTCCCCACTTACTTTTTCCTTCCCTTTCTCTCCTTCCTTCCTCCTCCCCCCTTTCCTCTCCTTCCGTCCTTCCTTCATTCTCCTTTTCTCTCCTTCACTCCCTTCCTCCCTCCCCTTTCCTCTCCTTCCTTCTTCCTTCTTTCCTTCCTTCCTTCCTTCTTTCCTTCCTTCCTTCCTCCCCTCCGGCCTCCCTCTCCTTCCCTCTCCTTTCCTTTCTCTCTTTCCTTCCTTCCTTCTCCTTTCCTCTCCCTTTGTCCCTCCCCTTTCCTCTCCTTCCTTCCTTCTTTCATCCTTCCTCCCCTCCCCCTTCCCTCTCTTTCCCTCTCCTTCCCTTCCCTCTCCTTTTCTTTCTCTCTTTCTTTCCTTCCTTCCTTCCTTCCTTCTCCTTTCCTCTCCCTTCCACCCTCCCCTTTCCTCTCCTTCCTTCTTTCCTTCCTTCCTTCCCTCCCCTTCCCTCTCTTTCCCTCTCCTTTCCTTTCTCTCCTTCCTTCTGTCCCTCCCTCCCATTTCCTCCTTCCCTCCCTCCTTCCCTCCTTCCCTGGCTCCCTTACTTTTTTCTTTCCTGAGTCTACAGACCTGGAATCCTGGATGCCTCTGGGAACAGCATGGGCCTAAATGCTCTAACATTGCAACATCCACTTATTAACCTGCTTGCATCAGATACACTGATGTAAAAGATGTGATCACGGCATTTGCATGTTGACTCACCTTGGTTGCTATTTGGGTTGGCTATGAATGTGATTGCTAAGATTCCTTCATAACCAGGCCTAGCCACCTCGAGTCTACGGAGAGGGGCGGCATACAAATTTAATAAATAATAATAATAATAATAATAATAATAATAATAATAATAACCCGGCCCATCTAAGCTTCTGGGAGCCGGGAAAGGCCAGCCAGGTTCTTATCTAACCCAGTTACTGAAATTAAGTATTAGTATTCCCAAAAGTGGGCTACAAAAAGAGTGAAGGTCTTAAGCATAAAAAGTTTCAGGAAAGACTTCATGAACTCCATCTGTATAGTCTGGAGGACAGAAGGGAAAGGGGGGACACGATCAAAACATTTCAATATGTTCAAGGGTTAAATAAGGTTCAGGAGGGAAGTGTTTTTAATAGGAAAGTGAACACAAGAACAAGAGGGCACAATCTGAGGTCAGTTGGGGGAAAGATCAGAAGCAACATGAGAAAATATTATTTGACAGAAAGAGTAGTAGATGCTTGCAACAAATTTCCAGCAGACGTGGTTAGTAAATCCACAGTAACTGAATTTAAACATGCCTGGAATAAACATATATCCATCCTAAGATAAAATACAGGAGATAGTATAAGGGCAGACTAGATGGACCATGAGGTCTTTTTCTGCCGTCAATCTTCTATGTTTTTATGTTACTGCATTCAAACCACTGCGCCATTGCCACTGCAGGATCAATTCCTCCCAAAAGTTTATATTAAATTTTCATCCAATTTGGAGTCTTAAAAAAGGGCAAGTTAAACTAAGCCCAAGTCAATACTAGATCTTTTTTGCTCTCTTGCTCTCAACCAATGAATGAGCTCCTTTGTTCTGCCATACCCTTTTCTTTATCATCTCTGGTTTGAACTAACTTGGAGGTAAATGTTTCTTTATGGATCTAAACTTGCGCACTTATTTTACATTGAATTCTGCCCCCTGCTAGGAATTTAAACTGTGCTTTTAAATTCTCGGGAGATTAATATAACAAAAGAAAGCCAGCTAATACCAGGGTAAGACACCCCTCTAATTTCCATAAAATCCATTATCCTAAACCTGTGTTTTACTGCCTACCCAACCATAAAATGCATGCCAGTAAAAATGAAATTAGACTTTAGTTTATCATTCCGATCAGTTTCATTAAAAATGATGTATATAAGTTAACCCTTTGACCGCTGTAGACCTGTATATAAAAAAAGCAGCCTGCATGATTAAGATATTATTTATTTTATTGATTGGTTAAATTAATTGGTCACCTGTCTTATCAGGGAAACTTTATCGTAGTTATCAGCGCTGAACCAACAGCACAAAAAGCCAACTAGATTAGGGATCCGTTCCTCAAAGAGATTGTGAAATGCGTTAAATATTAGACGCTATCACACAGTCTGGGCTGCAAAACTCAGACCTGCCACCAGATGGCGCCAAGAGGTATAAAAACCCCGGGATCTTTCTTGTCA
The DNA here is from genome assembly GCF_031021105.1 of Erythrolamprus reginae. NCBI lineage: Eukaryota > Metazoa > Chordata > Lepidosauria > Squamata > Dipsadidae > Erythrolamprus > Erythrolamprus reginae. Next base: position 92,925,701 of record NC_091955.1, on the reverse strand, counting down.
CCTGGTGGCAAACTACGACATTCACAGCCCAGCTCTGTAATCATACTAATAACCACTCCACTTCCTGTTCCCAGTAGGATTTTGAAAAGGAGGGAAACAGACAAGGAAAAACCCAAAAAAGGGAGAAAGATGAGGTCAAGTAGGCAGATACTCAACAGCTAATTGGAGCTGTTCCCATGTGCAAATTGCATGTGGCTGAGCGAGTGAACAAATTGGTACATCTTAAGAGGATACAAGAAGATAGGGCACTTATTTCTCTTGAAAGTGACAGAGAAAGAGGTTCCCAAAACTTTCTCCCATGGAAGTCCACAACTGTTCAAAGTTCTAGTCCCACATTAAGCAGGAAAGCCAACTGGGTGACTTTGGGCCATTCACCAGAAGAAGGTAAGTTCTAGTCTAACCTTAAGATATGAAAACTATCTGGGTGACTTTGGGCCAACCACTTTTAGCTGAACCACCTCACAGGGTTATTATTGGGGGGGGGGAGGGAGAAGATGTAGTGTTAGGTATGTTTGCTACCTTAAGTTACTCACACAGTAATAAAAGCAGAGTAAAACTCTATAATTTATAATTAATGTTCTATTCTATTCTATTCTAGTCTATATTGTTGCTTATATCCTAAGATTTGTATCAATATTGCTTCTTCATTGCTTATTTGACCTCTATGACAATCATTAAGTGTCGTACCACATGATTCTTGACAAATGTATATTTTATTTTATGTACGCTGAGAGCATCTGCACCAAGACAAATTCCTTGTGTGTCCAATCATACTTGGCCAATAAAATTCTATTCTATTATATTCTATTCTATTCACCAGTGTTTTCCAACCTTGGCAACTTGAAGATATTTGGACTTCAACTCCCAGAATTCCCCAGCCAGCAAAGCCACAAGTCTTAATTGGCCAAGTGTGATTGGACACACAAGAAATTTGTCTTTGGTGCAGATGCTCTCAGTGAACATAAAAGAAAAGATACATTTGTCAAGAATTATGTGGTAGAACACTTAATGATTGTCATAGGGGTCAAATAAGCAATCAGGAAACAATCAATATTGATATAAATCTTAAGATAACAAGGAACAATTTACAGTTATACAATTATAAGTGGGAGGAAATGAAAGATAGGAATGATGAGAAAAAACTAGTAGAAATAGTAGTGCAGACTTAGTAAATAGTTTGATAGTGCTGAGGGAATTATTTGTTTAGCAGAGTGATGGCGTTCAGGAAAAAAACTGTTCTTGTGTCTAGTTGTCTTGGGGTGCAGTGCTCTGTAGCGACGTTTTGAGGGTAGGAGTTTGTATCTAGGATGTGAGGGGTCAGTAAATATTTTCACAGCCCTCTTTTTGACTCCAACTCTCAGAATTCCAGCTGAAGTCCATATATCTTAACCAGGACTGGACTTCAACTCCCATAATTCCAGCTGAAGTCCATATATTTTAATCAGGGCTGGACTTCAACTCCCAGAATTCCAACTGATGTCCATTATATATACATATATCCATGATATTGTTGTTGTTGTTGTTGTTGTTATTATTTATTAGATTTGTATGATGCCTCTCTCTGGAGCGGCTATATAATATATACAGTATATATGTATCTTAAAGTTGCTGAAGTTGCAAAAACACAGCAATAGGTTTCAGACTGCTGTTTATTTTACTGTTTATTGAACAAAACAATCACCAACTGAGCTCACACAACGCACCGGTCTACGAGAAAACAAGCCAAGTTTAATGCACCCACCCCCCAAAATAGCTCGATTTGGAAGCGACCTGCTGGACTTCGCTGGTTCGCCTCGCCTGGGTTTTTTTCCTTTTCTTCCTTTGATCTTTTGAACTATATTTGAAACCTCTTCAAGAGAAATATTTTTAGAAAGGGGGAGCACCCTATTTTTAAGCGAGAATGGAAAGTCTGCGAGGGTGGGGGCCTTTCCGGCAAACCCACTTCCTTCCCAGGCCTCCATCAGCAAAACCCTTGAAAATAACCTTTCGCGGGGGGTGGGTGGGTAACCCAGGTTCTGACCCAATAGGAAGCCCATCGAACGGGATTTCCGAGGCTGAAGCAGGCGGGCTCGCACAACTCCAACAGTCAATTATGATTATTATTTTGGGGGGAGGGCGGTCTATTCATCCCCGCCTGGAGAGAGCTCGGCCAGGATTCCCCCCCCCCTTCGCCCCGAGTCAGCGAAAATTGGCGAGGAAAGAAGCGGGTATTTATGGTACCTGGCAGCCTCCCCTACTTTTGGGCCGGGCCGGGGTGGGAAAGGCCACGAGGGGGGGATGAAACCGAGAGGACATCCCCCCTCCCCGTGTTAGTCTCCAGCCTAGGGGGTGGAGGGCAGATTGAGAAAAGTTACCTGCCTTCCCACAGCACGTTCTCACCTACTCCATTTGGCCTGCTTCTTGAATTTAAGTCTTTCCTGGGGTTGATTGATATCCATCCATCTCTCTCTCTCTCATCCATTCATCTCTCTCTCTCTCCATCATCTATCTATCCATCCCTCCATCCCTACATACCTACCTATCGTCCATCCTATCTGTCTGTCTATCTATCTCCATCCATCCATCCCTCTCTCTCATCCATTCATCTCTCTCTCTCTCTCCATCATCTATCCATATCCCTATCTACCTACCTACCTACCTACCTACCTACCTATCATCCATCCTATCTGGTCTGCCTGCCTGCCTCTCTGTCTGTCTATCTCCATCCATCCATCTCTCTCTCTCATCAATTCATCTCACTCTCTCCATCATCTATCCATCCATTCATCCCTATTTATCTACCTACCTACCTACCTATCATCTCTCTCTCTCTCTCTCTCTCTCTCTCTATATATATATATATATATATATATATATATATATATATATATATATATATATATATATATATATTTCTCTCTCTCTCTCTTTCTATCTCTCTCTCTCTCTTTCTCTCTATCTCTCTATCTCTCTCTCTCTCTCTCTTTCTATCTGTCTATCTCTCTTTCTCTCTATCTGTCTATCTCTCTATCTCTCTCTCTATCTCTCTCTATCTCTCTCTTTCTCTCTCTCTCTCTCTCTCTCTTTCTCTCTCTCTCTCTTTCTATCTCTCTATCTCTCTTTCTCTCTATCTCTCTCTCTCTTTCTATCTCTCTCTTTCTATCTCTCTCTCTCTCTCTCTCTCTCTCTCTCTCTCTCTCTCTCTATCTCTCTACCTACCTACCTCCCTACCTACCCATCCCTCCCTCCCTCCCTCCATTAACCCACCCACCCACCCATCCCTCTATCCATCATCTATCCATCATTTATCCATCTCCACCTATGTATCTATCATCCATCCATCCATTCATATCTACCTACCTGCTTACCTCCCTCCCTCTCTCTCTCTATCCATCCATCCATCATCGATCCCTACCTACCTACCACGTGTGAACCCGGGCAAAACCGCGAACTCAGCCGAGGCTGCCGGCCTAGCGAAAGGGGTACCGGTTGAGAAGGGCGCGGGGAAAGAGTCCCTCCGAAAGGGCTTTCCCGGCCTTTTGACATTTTCCGTTTTTCGGAGAACGAGAGAAGCGAGGCGGGCGTTTCACCCCAGGCTGAGGGCAGATGCGTTGGCGGCCGCTGAGCAAAGCCCGGCCGGGGGAGAGAAGCGAGGGGAGGGTGGGGAGGTGGCGGGGTTTGGCCGACGGGGGCGCGTTGAAAGGGGAGGAAAGGGGTAGAAACAGAGGAGCTTTTAAAAACAACCATCCAGGTTGTCCCCGAAGGGGTTTTTTCGGGAGGCAACGGGACTTTCTTGGATTTTTTTTTCTTTACTTGAAGACGTTTCGCTTCCCATCCAAGAAGTTTCTTCAGAGCTGTCAGAGATGGAGATGGGAAGAGATGGGAAGAGAAACGTCTTTAAAAGAAAAGATAAGTAGGCAGGTAGAGATGGATGGATGACAGATAGATGGGTAGGGATGGATGGATGATGAAGAGAGAGAGAGAGAGATGGATAGATAGATGGATGGATGGATGGATGGATGGATGACATCATCATGGCTACAGTTAGCAAACGTAAGACCAGAACTGGACTGGATGATGAAGAGAGAGAGAGAGATGGATAGATAGATGGATGGACGGATGGATGACATCATCATGGCTACAGTTAGCAAACGTATGACCAGAACTGGACCGGAATTTCCATCATTACGTGGTACAGACATAAAGCAAGATGTCACGTGACATCCCACCACAATTGTTGAGTATAATAATAATAATAATAATAACAACAACAACAACAACCACCAATCTGCTAGATGGTGGGTGGGTTTGTTTTGAAGGGGGGGGGGAAGAAATGCCGCCCTATGGCTTCTTGTGCTTGTGCGCCGGCGCGCGTCTCCCCCCCCCGCCCCGCCTTCTCCTCCTCCTCCCCCCTCCCAGAAAGAAAATCACATCAAATGAAATCCTTCTCGCTTCCAAGAACATAAGGGAGGGTGAAAAAATCGATTTGGCTCCTTTTATAATTTCATTCCTAAAAGTGACATAATCGTTAAAAGAGTTTACACATCTTGGCTAGGTGGGTTGCTTTCTTTTAATAAAAATCTAACTATCTAAATATCTAAGTATGTAAATATCTAAATATCTAAATAAATATCTAAATATCTAAATATCTAAATATCTAAATATCTAAATATCTAAATATCTAAATATCTAAATATCTAAATATCTAAATATCTAAATATCAAAACATCTAAACATCTAAATATCTAAATATCTAAATATCAAAACATCTAAATATCTAAATATCAAAACATCTAAATGTCTTAATATCCAAATATCTAAATACCTAAACATCTAAATATCTAAATATCTAAACATCTAAATATCAAAATATCTAATCTAAACATCTAAACATCCAAACATCCAAACATCTAAATACCTAAACATCTAAATATTCAAATACTAAATATCCAAATATCCAATATATAAATAATATATAAATATATTACACAACCAATCTTTTGTGTGTGTGTCTCTGTGTATTTTTGAATATGTATATCTATAGATCTATCCTAGTCTCCCTTAATTTTCAAATTCAGCAAAAACGTGACATATACACACACATATGTGTATATGTTTGTGTCTGTGTGTATAAATATATAAATACATATATATATTCAAACACACACACACATACAGTGTACAGTATATATTCCCTGTTATATAAAAGAGGGGGTCGAATTTTCTCTCGGGGGGGTGGGTGAAGGCGTTGGGGGAGGACTGGGGGGGAAGGAAGAGAAAGAAGAGAAAGGGGGGGGTCCTTTTTTCTCCGCCGCCGATCGCTTTCTGCCATCAGATTCATTGTGATGTATTAGATGCAATAAATTATACCAAGTAACAAAACAGCGCAAAAGCTGAAAGGTTGATTATCTGGGAAGGCGAGATAAGAATTCATTATTCGGAATCATTATGAATCCGGCGTTGGCGCGGACTCTTTTCCTAATCAGCTCCTCTGATCCTGGATATGTGAGCGGCGCAGATAAGGACGCCGAGTCGCTTAGAATTCTTTCCCTCGCCTGAAATGTTTTAAAATAAAGTCGCAGACCAGGGAGACGTCCGGAAAGGCGGGAGGGAGCGCGTCCCCCCCCCCAAAAAAAGAGAGAAGAGAGCAACTTCGGAATGCAAAATCAATTCCGCGTTATTCGAGTCGAGGGCTGAGATTTAATTAACGACGCTTTCCTCACCACCCCCCCCCCCAGTATTATTCTCCCGTGCACACGTGCGCGCCTTTCACGTGTTGTCAAAATTTGGAAATAAAAGCAGGGTGGTGTGTTTGTTTTTAAACAGCCTCGTATCTTTTTGTACGATGTGGTGCCTGTCTTTCTATTTACTTTATTTCTAAGCTGTGATTGAACAGATGCTTTGATGAGTATTTTTCTCAGTTCCTGCTCCTTTCCTTTGGCAAGTTTCAGTAGGTCCTTCTTTCCTTCCTTCCTCTCTCCCTCTCTTCCTTTTCCTTTCCTTCCTTCCTTTTCTCCCTCCCGCCCTCCTTTCCCTCCTTCCCTTCTGTCCTTCCTTCCATCCATCCTTCCTTCCTCCCTCTCCTTCCTTCTCTTCTTTCTCTCCCTCCCTCCCTCTCCCCCTCCCTTTCTTATCCCTCCCTCTTTCCCTCCCTTTCCCTTCCTTTCCCTTTCCTCCTTCCATCCTATCTTTCCTCCCTCCCTCCTTTCCTTTCCTTCCATCCTTCCATCCTTCCATCCTTCCTTCCTCTCCTTATTTCTTCCCTTCCCTTCTTTCTCTTTCTCCTCCCTCCCTCCTTTCCCTTTCCTTCCTTTTCTCTCTCTCCCCTCCTTCCCCCCTCTTTGAAAAGGAAACGGCCTCTCTCTCTCTCTCTCTCTCACACACACACACACATACACACAAGCAGACAATCGATATATCTGAAGCAGCAATAGCTGACCGAGAGTGATAAGAAGAGGGGAGGGGGGAGGCCGATTTAAAATATGCGGGGCGAGAGACCCCTGCGGGAAGATCCGGTTGAAAATAAAAGGGAAAAGGGGGGTCTTCCTTTCTTTCCAAGGGGAGAAAAGGAATTCCCCAGATTTTCCCTCCCCACCCCGGGCTTCCCTTTGTGGCGTGAGATCTGATCGCCTGGGCTGGAGAAGGGCGGAGGGACAGGCAGAGACAGACAGAGAGACAGAGACAGACAGACAGACAGACAGACAGAGACAGACAGACAGAAAGAGAGACAGACAGAAAGACAGACAGACAGAGACAGACAGAGACAGACAGACAGACAGACAGACAGACAGACAGACAGACAGACAGACAGAGAAGAGAGACAGACAGAAAAGACAGAGAGACAGAGACAGACAGACACAGAGAGAGACAGAGATAGACAGACAGAGACAGACAGACAGACAGAGACAGACAGAGACAGACAGACAGAAAGAGACAGAAAGACAGACAGACAGAGACAGACAGAGACAGACAGAGACAGACAGAGACAGACAGACAGAAAGAGACAGAAAGACAGACAGACAGAGACAGACAGAGAGAGACAGATAGACAGACAGAAAGAGAGACAGACAGAAAGACAGAGAGACAGACAGACAGAGAGACAGAGACAGACAGACACAGAGAGAGACAGAGATAGACAGACAGAGACAGACAGACAGACAGAGACAGACAGAGACAGACAGACAGAAAGAGACAGACAGAAAGACAGACAGACAAGAGACAGACAGAGAGAGACAGATAGACAGACAGAAAGAGAGACAGACAGAAAGACAGAGAGACAGACAGACAGAGAGACAGAGGACAGACAGACACAGAGAGAGACAGACAGAGACAGACAGGGAGACAGAGACAGACAGAGACAGACAGAGACAGACAGAGAGAGACAGAGAGACAGACAGAGACAGACAGACACACAGAGAGACAGAGATAGACAGACAGAGACAGACAGAGAGACAGACACAGACAGACACAGAGAGAGACAGAGATAGACAGACAGAGACAGAGAGACAAAGATAGACAGACAGAGACAGACAGACAGACAGACAGAGACAGACAGACAATAGATTGGCTAAAATGCACCTGGTCATCTGCTTCTGTCTCGGTTTTCTGTTCCTAAACGGTACATTATTTCATCTCGTCCATGGTGGCCCTTTGAAAACCATACACAACGGGGCGAATTGCATTTAGGGAGCTGCTACACGTGTCGCGGGAGTGGAAAATAGATGTGCCTGGTGGGAATGGGGCCGGGCTGATGGGAGGGTTGTAGGAGGAAAGGCTTAAAACCAAATCATAATCGAATGAGGGGGGGATTCCTCCAGTCACGATTCCCCTGCAAAGAGACCCACTTTAACGTCCGAATGAACCGCAGGAGGAGAAATTGAACGGGTTAAGGCGGCCGGATTCACACAACCGCGTGTCTATAAGATGCCCCAGCTTTCAACCTGCTGGTCCC
>NC_091955.1:92836834-92917571 GCF_031021105.1 Erythrolamprus reginae | reverse complement strand
CTGCTTGGGCTGGTGACCGGCAGGTGCCTTCCACACTGTGTAAAGGAGGACTCTCCTGACCTCCTGCCCCGCTCCTCCTCCCCCTTCCCCAATTTTCGCAGAGGGGAAGAGGGAGGGAGAGGGAGAGACACAGAGAAGGGGGAACAGGGAGGGGAAGTGAGGGAGTGAGGAAGAGGAGAGAGAGAAAGAAGGAGGAGAGAGAGAGGGAGGGATAGAGGGAGGAAAAGAGGGAGGGAGGGAGAGGAAGAGAGACGGGAAGTGAGGGAGCGAGGAAGAGGGAGAGGAGAGAGAAAGGGGGAGAGAGGGAGGGATAGAGGGAGGAAAAGAGGGAGGGAGAGGGAGAAAGAGAGGGAGAGAGAAAGAGAGGGAGGGAGAGAGGGAGAGAGACAGAGAAGGGGAAGAGGGAGGGAGAGAGAGGGAGAGAGAGGGGAAGTGAGGGAGCCACGAAGAGGGAGAGGAGAGAGAGAAAGAGGGAGGGAGAGAGAGGGAGGGAGAGAGGGAGGAAAAGAGGGAGAGAGGGGGAGAGAGGGGAAAGTGAGTGAGAGAGGAGAGGGAGAAGAGGGAGAGAAAGAGAGGGAGAGGGGGAGGGAGGGAGGGAGAGAGCCAGGGAGGGGAGGGGAGAGAGGGAGAGAGAGGGGGGAGAGAGGGAGAGAGAGGGGGGGAGAGAGGAGAGAGAGTGAAAGAGGGAGGGAGAGATGGGGAGGGAAGGAGAGGAAGAAAGAGAGGGAGAGAAAGAGGGAGAGAGGAAGAGAGAGAGGCAAAGAGAGGAGAAAGAGAAAGAGGGAGGGGGGGAGAGGGGGGAGGCGTGGGATTTTCAAGAAAAGGTCGAGAGGCGCAACCAGCAGATAGGAAGGGGAGCTCAAGTCCGAATTCAGCACCCTCGAGGGTTCGATCCCGCGAGCCCTCTCCACCACCACTACCCCTTCCCGGTAAAATTGAAGCGCGTGGCGGAGTTCCCACGACGCGTGGGAACCAGCGGACTCTGCCGGTCCCCCAGATCCCATCCCGGGTGGTGGTGGAGGTGGGGGGGGCAGTTTCAGAAAAGTTGGGTCCAACAAGGAAAGGGTTTTTTTTAAAGAGAAGCCAAAAGCTCGGCTTTTTTGAGAGAGAGAGTCACCCTCGCGGGCGCTTCCCGTGGGTTGAGGAGGAGGAGGAGGCCGAGAGCCACCCGCCCCGCGGAGTCACTTCAGCCGGCCCTTTAGGCTTCGGCCGCCTACTTGGGAAGACACCGGCTTCCCAGGTTGGGGATCGCTCGGATAGGATTCCCTTCTGGATCAGAGCCCCGCGAGCTGTCCAGGTGGGAACAAGGTTAGTCCAAGCGGGCGCCCACGCTCGCTGGAAGGCCGCTTTGGGGGGCAGCCCCGCGTGGGCGTGGGGACGAGCCGAAGACAGCCAGCCGGGTCTACAATGCGGGGTTGGCGTTGCTTCTCTCCCCCTTTGGCCAGAAAACCTGCGCCCCCTCCCCTCCTCCTCCTCCTGCTGCCCCCACCGCCGCTTGTTTGACAGCTCTGTGTGCGTGTGTCTATCAGCTTTCCCTCTTTCTTCAGCTACCTATCAGCTTTCTTTTCTTCTTTCTTTCTTTCTTTCTTTCTTTCTTTCCTTCTTTCTTTCTTTCTTTTCTTTCTTTCTTTCTCTCTCTCTCTTTCCTTCCTTCCTTCCTTCTTTATTTCTTTCCTCCCTCCCTTCCTTCCTGCTTTCTTTCTTTCTTTCTTTCTTTCTTTCCTCCCTCCCTCCCTTCCTTCCTGCTTTCTTTCTTTCCTTCTTTCTTTCTTTCTTTCTTTCTCTCTCTTTCTTTCTTTCCTTCCTTCCTGCTTTCTTTCTTTCCTCCCTCCCTCCCTTCCTGCTTTCTTTCTTTCCTCCCTCCCTCCCTTCCTGCTTTCTTTCTTTCTTTCTTTCTTTCTTTCTTTCCTTCTTTTTTCTTTCCTCCCTCCCTCCCTCCCTTCTTGCTTTCTTTCTTTCCTCCCACCCTCCCTCCCTCCCTCCTTTCTTTCTTTCTTTCCTTCTTTTTTTGTGTGTATATTTTTGCTGATAATGAAAAGGGAGAATACTATAGATCGGATATGTCGGACATATCCATCCATCTGTGTATGTATGTATGTATGTATGTATGTATGTATGTACGTACGTACCTACCTACCTACCTACCTACCTACCTATATCCATCCATCCACTCACCCCACCCATCTCCCTCCCTCCCTCTGTGTATATTGTGTGTGTGTGTGTGTGTGTGTGTGTGTGTGTGTGTGTGTGAGCGAGCCTACAAAGAGAAATCTGCAAGATCTCTCGCCCCGGGGCCGTGTCCCCTCCGTAACCCTCCGATGGGTAGCTGCGGGCTGTTGACACAGCTTTACCTGCTCTACGGCGGGCTTTTCCCTGTAAAAATCCCAGCAAAGGGTGAAACTATCGGTAACTTAATCCCTGCCCTCCCCCCCTCGCTCTCCCTCCCACCCCCCTCCCCACTTTAAGGCGACCGGAGGAAGAGCGGGACGGAGGGGAGGGGGCTGTCTTGCTAAATCCTGCTCCCCCTTTCTTCCCCCCCTCCCCCCCGCTCCTCCTCCTCCCCCTGCCCCCCACCCCCGCACCCCCAAGCAACGAGGCAGCCAGAATCCGGCCAGCCAGAGAAAGATTTAGGCTGGCCCTGCTTGTCGGGTAGTCCCGGGGCTGCACATAGTTGACATACCTGAAGGACGTGTGTGTATCTACACTGCTCAAAAAAATAAATAAAAGGGGACACTTAAACAACACAATATAACTCCAAGTGAATCCAACTTCTGTGAAATCAAACTGTCGATTTAGGAAGCAACACTGATGGACAGTCAATTTCACCTGCTGTTGTGCACATTGAGCTTTGTACAGAACAGTGATCAATGAGAATATTTCATTCATTCAGATCTAGGGTGTGTAATTTGAGTGTTCCCTTTATTTTTTTTTGAGCAATCTATCTATCTATCTATCTATCTATCTATCTATCTATCTATCTATCTATCTATCTATCTATCTCTTTTATTAATATTGATTGTTTCCTCATGGCTTATTTGACCCCTATGACAATCATTAAGTGTTGTATCTCATGATTCTTGACAAATGTATCTTGTCTTTTATGTACACTGAGAGCATCTGCACCAAAGACAAATTTCTTGTGTGTCCAATCACACTTGGCCAATAAAGAATTCTATTCTATTTTATTCATTGGCATCCTTCAGTATCGAAAGACCATGGTATCATGCTCTGGTTTCCCCAGAATATGAAGCCTGGGTAATATCTATATAGCTTCTGTGAGCCGCCCCGAGTCTTCGGAGAGGGGTGGCATTCAAATCAAATCAAATCAAATCAAATCAAATCAAATCAAATCAAATCAAATCAAATCAAATCAAATCAAAATCAAATCAAATCAAATCAAATCAGTAAATTTCCTGTATTTTATCTTAGGATGGATATATGTTTATCCCAGGCATGTTTAAATTCAGTTCCTGCGGATTTACCAACAACGTCTGCTGGAAGTTTGTTCCAAGCATCTACTACTCTTTCAGTGAAATAATATTTTCTCACGTTGCTTCTGATCTTTCCCCCAACTAACCTCAGAAGTTTGAAAAACTCTCTGCTTTGCAGCCTTAAAATATCATTGACTCCATCGGCTTCACCTCCAGCTCAATTCATCCATCATGGTAATAGTCTGCCTTGATCTTGGAGGGTTCCAGGTGATTTACCTGTCGGGAGTCTCTTAATTTTACTGGGAGGGAGGGAGAAGGAGAGAGAGAGGTGGGAAAGTGAGAGAGAGAGAGAGAGAGAGAGAGAGAGAGACAAAGAGAGAGAGACAGAGAGAGAGAGACAGAGAGACAGAGAGAGACATAGAGAGAGACACACAGAGAGAGAGAGACAGAGAGAGAGAGACAGACAGACAGAGAGACAGAGAGAGAGAGACAGACAGAGAGACAGAGAGAGAGAGACAGAGAGAGAGACACACACACAGAGAAAGAGAGAGACACAGAGAGAGAGAAAGAGAGTCCCCTAAACTTGGTTCAGAGTGGATTTGAATCTGGGCCTTTTGAATGCAAACCCCAGACCAGCTCTGTCCCAAACCTTTCTTAGATATGAGTGACTTGAGTGACTCCTTCAATAGGATTGAGACACATGGACACAATCCAGAGATGGTTAAAATTTTGCATCTTGATGCTTGCAAGCCAAAACCCAGGCCAAGGATGTGGCAAAGAGCACCTTATTTTTATGGGTGAAAAGCTTAGGAATAAAAAGTCAACTATGGGTATGTCTAGTTGAATGAGAATAAAGACCAGGGGAGACATGATAGCAGTGCTTCAATATCTCAGGGGTTGCCACAAAGAAGAAGGAGTCAACCTATTCTCCAAAGCACCTGAGGGTAGGACAAGAAGCAATGGGTGGAAACTAATCAAGGAAAGAAGCAACTTAGAACTAAGGAGAAATTTCCTGACAGTTAGAACAATTAATCTGCGGAACATCTTGCCTCCAGAAGTTGTGAATGCTGGAAGTTTTTAAGAAGATGTTGGATAACCAGTTGTCTGAAGTGGTGTAGGCTTTCCTGCCTAAGCAGGGGGTCAGACTAGAAGACCTCCAAGGTCCCTTCCAACTCGTTGTTGTTGTTATTACACAGGTGTACAAAAATATTTTTTGTAATCATCGCAGTTGACCTTATACTTTTCTGAATCATTTTTTTGTTCTGATTTCAAAATATATACAGTATATAGTTTTTCTGTAGCATGTATAGTTTCGACAGAGCAGCATCATTATTATAAGGTGTAGGAAATATACTGGCGACATTAAGAAAACAGTAATTACTGCATACATTGAAAATGTAGAAATAATGTAATAACAAATACGCTTCTATATCAGAAACTTTATGCGATAGAGCAAACCAAGAATATTTTTCGAATCAGCACATCAAACTACATAAAACAGACATATTACCTTTTCTGATGATTTTTTTGTGTTGACCAGTGTTGTTGTTGTTGTTGTTGTTATTATTATTATTATTATTATTATTATTATTATCTCAATAGACACTGGACTTTCTTAGCATTTTTTCCTTGAAAACTTTTCACTGCTCATCCGAGGAGCTTCTTTCGTCCTTCAAAGAGAACTGAAGAGAACTAAAATGGAAAAAAATGAAAATATTTCTTGTAACGTTTTCAAGGGGATACCCAATATATACACTTCTCTAAATAAATAAATAAATAAATGAATGAATGAATGAATGAATGAATGAATGAATGAATGAATAAATAAATAAATAAATAAATAAATGAATAAATGAATGGGACACTTAAACAACACAATACAACTCCAAATAAATTCAAAGTGTTGGTTATGATCTATAAAGCCCTTCATGGCACCGGACCAGATTATCTCAGGGACCGCCTTCTGCTGCACGAATCCCAGCAACCAGTTAGGTCCCACAGAGTGGGTCTTCTCCGGGTCCCGTCAACCAAACAATGTCGCTTGGCGGGACCCAGAGGAAGAGCCTTCTCTGTGGTGGCCCCGACCCTCTGGAACCAACTCCCCCCAGAGATTAGAATTGCCCCCACCCTCCTTGCCTTTTGTAAGCTGCTTAAAACCCACCTCTGCCGCCAGGCATGGGGGAACTGAGATACACTTTCCCCCTAGGCCTTTACAATTTTATGCATGGTATGTTTGTAGGTATTATTGGTTTTTATAAAATGGGTTTTTAACTGTTTTTAGTATTGGATTTTGTTATATACTGTTTTACTGCTGTTGTTAGCTGCCCCGAGTCTGCAGAGAGGGGTGGCATACAAATCCAATAAATGAATGAATGAATGAATGAATGAATCAATCAATCAATCAATCAATCAATCAAACCTCTGTGAAATCAAACTGTCCACTTAGGAAGCAACACTGATTGACCATTTCACATGCTGTTGTGCACATTCAACTTTGTACAGAACAAAGTATTCAATGAGACTATTTTATTCATTCAGATCTAGGATGTGTTCTTTGAGTGTTCCCTTTATTTGTGGAGCAGTATAGTTCCAGTTGCTTGCTTTTTGCCAAAAAATACCTTTGGGACAACTGAGACTTGTTCAACTGAGGATGATTAAGAATCTCCATAAATTGTCCTTGAGAATTGTACATATTCATGGCCAAATTGCATGAATGGTGTGTATGCAGGTGATTATGTCTTTTTGTAATAAATGGGTTTTATTATGGGATTACTTTTAGATATTACATTCAACTTCTCTTATTGCTTTGTATCTTTTGTATTTGTATTATTATTTTGTAAGCCAAACAAACAAACAAATGAATAAATAAATAAATAATTTCAATATCTCAAATTATTATCTTGACATCCAAAAGGTGCTTCTCTCCCCTCCCTCCCGTCCGTTTCCCCAAAAGGCAACTGGACGGTTTTTTGTTTTTGCTTGAAGAAGTTTCGCTTCTCATCTCAGAAGCTTCTTCCTGTTCTCATTCGACAGAGCAGAAGAAGTCTCTTGGATGGGAAGTGAAACATCTTCCAGCAAAACCAAAAAAAGTCCACTTTGGGGAGGAAATGAAGTCTGCTTAACTGCCTTTTGTGGAAAAGAAATTACCTTTGGGATAATTTAATAGAAACTGGATCAGAACCACCCCCTCCCACCCACCAGGTGATGGGGTATGGAGGTGACTAAGCCACAGATGCCCCCAGGTGTAGATGGTACTCTTAGGCCAATGTCCTCACCTTGCAATAACAACAGGGCTGGACCCATCCAAACTCCAGCGAGTAGCAATCCAAGGAACTCATTCTTGGTTTTTAGGTGGCCCTTAAAGCACAGCAGTCCAGGGGTCTCCAACTTTAAACAATAAGTTTTGGTCAGGTATGAAGAACCGGTAGAAAATTTTTGATTTTTTAAAATTTTTTTCCCTTCTAGGCTCTGGGTATGTTTTTCCTATCGCAGTAAATGAGGTTGAACGTGTATAATTTTAGAAGAGCTTTGCGTGCGTGTGTACATACATAGTAGATAATGTCTATTTTTGTGTGTCTGTGTGTAATATGTATGTACACATATGGCATATATGCATACAATTAAAGAGTTTATTTTGGATGTTTAGCAATAGTAAATAAATAGGGAAATTGTATCTCTTTGATGCAAGGAGAGGCCAGGCACCCTAACCCTAACCCAAACCCTTGACGTGAGTCAAGTTGGCCAGTCACATGACCAAGCCACTCCTACCTGATCACATGGCTGGCAAGCCACACCCACAAAATAAGCCACGCCCACAGTGAGGTAGTAAATTTTTTTGCAGCCCTTCATTGGTGGCAGAAAATAGTCTGGCCCTAAGCCATTTAGGGTTAGGCCCAAATTAGAGTTTGTTAAACTTAGGTTTAGGATTGGTGTAGAATCCTAAACCTAAGTTTAACAAATTCTAATGTAAGCTCAATGTGAATGTAAGCTCAAACAGCCTCATTTTAACCTAGACTGGTTGTCCTTTCAGCCTCCTGTAATTTAAAAAAGACACACACCAAACTTTTGTGAGATCTTAGAGATGCACTTTTGTTATCTGAACTTAGCTGGATCTTAGTTTATTTATTTTATTTAGTTTATTTAAACAGCTGGGAGTGGGCCATACATGGAAAAGAACAGTTTGTCCGATGATCTGAACTCCCGCACATTTAACAACAATTAAAATTTGAAAGAAGGCTTGAAAACCCCCCCAAAGTTTTGGAAATGGACCCGCATTTGTGTGGAGTCTGGAAATTGTCCCATCTCTCGCTTCTTCCTCCCCAACTCAAACACTTTGGAAGTGTAACTTTGTTAACACCAGGGTTATGTTTGGGTTGACAAGCTTAACCGGCGATTAAATAACAGGAAAGAGAGGCATAAAATTCACATGTGTTCCTGCCATGTTAAGTTGTTTAAAAATGTGTAGCTCAATGCTTGACAGCCGCGGTGAGAACGTGGAAGAGGGTTGACCTGATCAGTTAAAACGGTGAAGAGAAGTTATTTTGTATTGTATGTCTTGTGATGGAGGAGAAAAAAATAATTTACTTAAAAAAAGGCGTTAATTCAGGAACTTAGGATTGCTTTAATGAACCACTATACCACAGAATAAAAATAGTTGAAATGAAAGGTAACATAGAGAAATATATATTGATAATTTAAGGAGATTAACATGTATTAGCAAGTAGGAATTGAAATGGTTGCAAATGAATAAGCTGCAAACCAAAAAATATCCTGCTATATAGCAGGTATCCACTTTAAATTCGGATACCAAAGTTACTTAATATATAAAGCATAATGCTTTATTTTGTCTTGTTTGTATGTATGTATGCTTTTTTTCTATGTAGTAAATAACCAATAAATATTTTTTAAAGACTTATATGCCGCTTTACAGCCTTCTCTAAGTGGTTTACAGAGTCGGAATCTTTACCCCCAACAATCTGGGACCTCATTTTACCAATTTTGGAAGGAGTTAATTCAGTAATAATGAATGATGTCCTAATCAACTCGCCTTTTATTGTACCAAAAAGAGAAGTTATTTTGTATTGTAGTTTGAAGACCTCTGTCCTATGCTGTGTGAACACAGGCCCCAAAGGGGAAGGGGAGAATGCATTGTACCCACAAAATAACAAGGGCTTCCTGGGAGTAAGTCATGCTGAAGGGGGTAGTTGGGTTCGCGCAACATATACTGGATGGAACCCAATATGTTGCAGGGTTGGCAACACAACATGTTCCGGGAAACTAGTCTGACCTGTTAGTCTTCAAGACGATGTGCGTGGACATTGGGCTGTGGCGACCTAGAAACCTGAGATTCCTGTGATGCGTAAACGCACCAATGGACCTTCCTCTAAGACCGTGGTTCTCAACCTTGGCAGTTTGAAGACCTGTGGACTTCAACTCCCAGATTTCCCCAGCCCTCTATGTTGTCTGTGGAATTCTGGGCGTTGAAGTCCATACATCTTCAATTGGCCAAGGTTGAGAAATGCTGCTCTAAAAACAGAGGTGTCCAAGTATGGCCCCTTTAAGACCTGTGGACTTCAACTCCCAGAATTCTCCAGCCAGCATGGCTGGTTGGGGAATTTTGGGAATTGAAGTCCACAGGTTTTAAAGCAGCCAAAATTGAGCCATCACTGCTTTTTAAAACCCATCGTATAATTTCTGGCCAGGACTAGGAAGAATTCCCTGCATTAGGGACCCCTTTCTCCTGGCACTTAAATAATGGTGAAAGGCACACTGCTCGGCCAAAAAAAGGGGGGAACTGCGGACTCATGCCCCCTTCCCCAAATATCCCCTAGACCCTCAGGCCAAAGGGCCCCACTGGAGTGGGTAGAGGGAGCGTTTACTTTAATGTAAACTGCAACAACTCATGTGTGTAGGGGGAGTTTTTATCTGCTCAGCTCCAGGGGCAAAAAACTGGCAAGGGACATTTCATCTCTTTTATTTATTTATTTTGTCAAACATGTATTAGATCAGTGTTTCTCAGCCTTGGCAAAGCTGGCTGGAGAATTCTGGGAGTTGAAGTCCACTAGTCTTAAAGTTGCCAAGTTTGAAGACTTTTGGTTTAGAGAGTCATTGAGGCCACCTGGAGGTTTGTCTGTGTCCTCAGAGGCCACTGGAGTGATGCGAATGGCAAATTTGGAGCTTTCTTGGGATTGCTGAACCTCCAAGTGGCCTCAACAACTCTAAACAGGATGCAAATGACCATCTGTCTGCAAGGAGAATCAATCCTTCCATTCTCGGCCATTCAGTCAGAGCTGAAGAAGCTTCTTGGATGAGAAGCGAAAGGTCTTCAAAGAAAAAAACAACAACGGAAAGTCCATTTGCCTCTTGGGGGAAAAAGCGTCTTTGGGGCACGTTGAGAGAGAGTGCACCAGGATGATTTTTACAGATGGATTAATTTCATACAAATCTAAAAATAATAATAATAATAATAATAATAATAATAATAATAATAATAATAACAACAATAATAATAATAATCATTCAAGTTTCAAAGTGGATAGAATTCTTTATTGGCCAAGTGTGATTGGGCACTCAAGGAATTTGTCTTTGGTGCAGATGCTCTCAGTGTACATAAAAGAAAATATATATTTGTCAAGAATCATAAGTTTCAACACAATGATTGTCATAGGGGTCAAATAAGCAATGAGGAAACAATCAATATTAATAAAAATCTTAGGCTACAAGCAATAAGTTACCGTCATACAGTTCTAAGTGGGAGGAAAAGGACGATAGGAATGATTAGAAAAAACTAGTAGAAATAGTAGTGCAGACTTAGTAAATAGTTTGACAGTGTTGAGGGAATTATTGGTTTAGCAGAGTGATGGCGTTTGGGGAAAAAACAGTTCTTGTGTCTAGTTGTCTTGGTGTGCAGTGCTCTGTAACAACGTTTTGAGGGTAGGAGTTGAAACAATTTATGTCCAGGATGCGAGGGGTCAGTAAATATGTTCACCGCCCTCTTTTTGACTCGTGCAGTATACAGGTCCTCAATGGAAGGCAGATTGGCAGCAATTGTTTTTTCTGCAGTTCTGATTCTCCTCTGAAGTCTGTGTCAGTCTTGTTGGGTTGCAATTGGGTTGGGTTGCAGAAATAAATGCTTTCTGAGGAAACAAGGTTTGATTCGAAAACTACACAAGTTTAAAAAGAAAAATTCAGTGGGTCCCTGTAGCCTTTTACGAATCAAACCATTAAAGTTCAGCCATAATACTACAGCAGAGAGAAACACTAACTCGGCCTCGTGGTTTGGTTCACACAACCTGCTAATATTTCAGAGTTTTCTCAAGCCTCCCGCTTGAACCAAAAGGCTCCAAGGACCCCACCGTAGCATTAAAACCAGAAAACAAAACCAAACCCCAAAAATACAAAGGAAAACCTGTTCACACAGCGTGCCTAACCAGTCCCAGCCCACCGCCTTTTGCACAACTTTGGTTGGGTTTATAGTTTAAATCTTGATTAGTCTTTTGTGGCTTGGGGTGTTGTGTGAACCCAGCCCTTCTAATTAATTTATGATTCAGTTGATTGCTGCCTTAATTTGGGAAATGGCTTGCTTTTAAATAGAGGAGTCGAGCTTGTTGCTGTAACACAGCTATTGTGGGAAGTGAATTTTAATAACTCTTTTGTGTGCATGTGTGTGAGTGAGTGAATGAGTGAGAGAGAGAGTGGGAGAGAGAAAAAGGGAGAAAGAAAGAAAGAGAGAGAGAAGGAGGGAGGGAGGAAGAGAGAGAGAGAGAGAGAGAGAGAGAGAGTGTGTGTGTGAGTGAGAGAGAGAGAGGGAGGGAGGGGGAGAGAGAAAGAGAGAGAGAGAGAAGGAGGGAGGGAGGAAGAGAAAGAGAGAGAGAGGGAGTGAGTGAGAGAGAGAGAGGGAGGGAGGGAGGGAGGGAGGGAGAGAGAGAGAGAGAGAGAGAGAGAGAGAGAGAGAGAGAGAGAGACTCAGAGTGTCAGAAATAGACCATCCAGTTCGGGAGAAGAAATAGCATTGGGTTTATCTCACGTTTTGAATTAACTTCCAGAAATGTTGCAACATATAGATTGCAATAATCTGGATAATCACTAGAGGGGAGCCAAGAGAGGAGACCAAGACCTGAGAGGTTGAGGAGATGGTTGAGGTTAGCCCAGGGGAAGATAATATCAAGTGATCTGAAAGCCATTCCCAAATATTAGGACTGTTATTGGAGTTGGGTGGCAGATAAAGTCAATGATAATGATAATGATAATGATACTACTACTACTACTACTACTACTACTACTACTACTAATAATAATAATAAAAATTAGACATGTATGCCCCCCCTTCTCTGAGGACTCGGGGTGGCTCATTAAATAAGACAAATAAATAACAAATAGGTGGTGTTGAAAATATGGATCTGTTTATTTTCTGCTCCACCAAAGGACAGGAACCCAAACTATAAAAGATCAAATGAAATTTTGGGGAACAATCCTAATGGTGGGAACAGTTTTGCAAATGATGGATCTTCTATCAACCTTGGCAACTTTAAGACTTGTGGACTTCAACTCCCAGAGTTCCTCAGCCAGCTTTGCTGGCTGAGGAACTCTGGGAGTTGAAGTCCACAAGTCTTAAAGTTGCCAAGGTTGGAGACCTCCTTTTCTGTAACATTCTGGGACACAAACTAAACCACATTTGAGCCTCCAGTGCTCTTCTAGGCAAGACACTGTTGTAACTCCATGGATCAGGATTACGATCAAGCACAGGAAGCTGGATTATTGGATTAAACCATAGTTTAGTTCATCCCCGAAGACATATGAGTGCAAAAGTACACTAGATTTCTGCAACGCTTTCTGTTATTTAATGTCCAGATTACAGTATTTTTTAAAAAATCTGCAGTCTACATGCTATTTTGAGTTATTTTCCCCCAGACCGCTTGAATTTGTTGCATCTCTCTTTCCGAATGCATGAAAATATGTTGACCAGTGTTGCTTCCAAAGTGGACAGTTTGATTTCACAGAAGTTTGATTCACGTGGAGTTATATTGTGTTGTTTAAGTGTTAGAAACATAGAAGATTGATGGCAGAAAAAGACCTCCTGGTCCATCTAGTCTGCCCTTATACCATTTCCTGCATTTTATCTTAGGATGGATCTATGTTTATCCCAGGCATGTTTAAATTCAGTGACTGTGGATTGACCAACCACGTCTGCTAGAAGTTTGTTCCAAGCATCTACTGCTCTTTCAGTCAAATAATATTTTCTCACGTGGTTTCTGATCTTCCTCCCAACTCATGTCAGATTGTGTCCCCTTGTTCTTGTGTTCACTTTCCTATTAAAAACCCTTCACTCCTGAACCTTATTTAACCCTTTAACATATTTAAATGTTTCAGTCATGTCCCCCCTTTCCCTTCTGTCCTCCAGACTATACAGATTGAGTTCATTAAGTCTTTCCTGATACGTTTTATGCTTAAGACCTTTCAACCTTTTTTTAGCCTGTCTTTGGACCCGTTCAATTTTATCAATATCTTTTTTACGTGAGGTCTCCAGAACTGAACACAGTATTCCAAATGTGGTCTCACCAGCGCTCTATACAGTGGGATCACCATCTCCCTCTTCCTGCTTGTTATACCTCTATCTATGCAGCCAAGGATTCTTCTTGCTTTCCCTACTGCCTGACTGGACTTATTTTAGGGATAAGACTGTCAGATATCACTATCCCAGAAATCACTGTTCCCTTGACTTTAGAGCAGTGTACAAGCTAAAATGTGCCCCCTATGTATCCCCCACCCACCCATTAGATCCACTGAAGTCTTCACTACACCGATTGGGTATATCTCCCTTTGTGTCTACAGAAAATATCAGATTCATAAGCAGGATTCACACGCAAGGCCCTAAGCTCAAACCCCAATACTTGCATTCACATAGAACAGGGCCCCTATCATGGTTTACATCAGGAGAGAGTCCAACCTTGGCTGATTTGAAAACCTGTGTGGACTTCAACTCCGAGAATTCTGGAAGTGGAAACTCAGAGAGGTTTTCAGGTTACCAAAGTTGGATAGCCCTGGGTTACTGGGAATGACCTGGTTCTCAACACAGACTGTAACACAAAATACACCACATGCCACTTCCACGCGGCCTACTTTGCGATACACAAGTCAATTGTGTTCTCTTGGAAGGGTGGACAAATCAAAGAGAGAAATCAAAACTCTATCTTCTCCCTCTTGTGACTGCAACTTGTTGCTTGTATCCTTAAGATTTTTATTAATATTGTTTCCTGGTTGCTTATTTGACCCCTATGACAGTCATTCAGTGTTGTACCTCCTGATTCTTGACAAATGTCTCTTTTGTTTTATGTACATTGAGCATAGGCACCAATGACAAATTCCTCGTGTGTCCAATCACACTTGGCCAATAAAGAATTCTGTTCTGATTTTATAACCAGGTAGAGCTGGTGGGATTCTTCTGCCAGCAATTTCCGAGGAATGGTTTTTGCAAGGGATTAAATTTTTCGGCAGTCCCTTCCAGAGAGAGAGAGGGAAGGCGGGAGGGAGGGAGGGAGAGAGAGAGAGAGAGAGAGAGAGAAAGAAAATAAGAAAGAAAGAGAGAGGAAGAGGGAAGGAGGGAGGGAGGGAAAGAAAGAGAGATAGATAGAGAGAGAGAAAGAAAGAAAGTAAGAAAGAAAGAGAGAGAGAGGGAGAGGGAGGGAGGGAGAGAAAGAAAGATAGATAGATAGAGAGAGAGAAAGAAAGTAAGAAAGAAAGAAAGAGAGAGGGAGAGGTAGGGAGGGAGAGAAAGAGATGGAGAGAGAGTGAGAAAGTAAGAAAGAGAGAGGGAGAGGGAGGGAGGGAGGGAGAGGGAGGGAGGAGGGAGAGAGAGAGAGAAAGAAAGATAGATAGATAGATAGGTAGATAGAGAGAGAGAGAGAAAGAAAGTAAGAAAGAAAGAGAGGTTGAGGGAGGGGGAGGGAGAGAAAGAGAAAGAGAGGGAGAGAGAGAGAGAAAGTAAGAAAGAGAGAGGGAGGGAGAGAGAGAGAGAGAGAGAAAGAAAGAAAGAAAGAAAGAAAGAAAGAAAGAAAGAATTAGAAACTTTGTAATGCAGATAGGCAGAGTTCCATCTCTTTGACCCTGCTTGGATGGGGCCTTTGCAAGTTTGCTGGTCTAGTTTCTAGTTGGGATGGAGGAAGAGGAAGATAAACCTGTATGGATGACACCCCCACCCCCCACAAACATCCGGTTCAGCCCCACTGAATTTTCTTGCTGTCTTATCCGTGGCAGAGGGGAGAGATTTTGTTACTCGTTTCCAAACTTTCTCTACACACGAGAGAAAGTTCAATTTAAAAAAGAATGTCATTTCCCTGCAGAACTGGGATAAATAAACTGCTCCAAAAAATAAAGGGACCCTCAAATAACTCATCCTAGATCTGAATGAATGAAATATTCTCATTGAATACTTTGTACTGTACAAAGTTGAATGTGCACAACAGCAGGTGAAATTGATTGTCTATCAGCGTTGCTTCCCAAGTAGACAGTTTGATTTCACAGAAGTTTGATTTACTTGGAGTTATATTGTGTTGTTTAAAAGTGTTCCCTTTATTTTTTTTGAAGTCCTTTGGGTTAAAGAGTCCAAAAAGGAAGGCGAACGATATTAGCTGACTCCCTGGTTGCGTTCACACAACCTTCTAAATTTTACTACAACTTCTTAATAAGGTTTGTCTCAAAGGTTCTTTTTCCTTCCCTCCACCAAAGAGTCAAGTAAAAAAAAAATCTTGGGTACTTATTTTTATTTGCAAACGTTTCGCTTCTCACCCAAGAAACTTCTTCAGTTCTACTCTACTCCTGCTTCTGCTACAGTTTTACTTCTGGGATGAGAAGCCAGAAACGTTAAAAAAAAATTAAGAAAGTCTAATTGGACACAAAACACCTTTGGGACAAAGCGCGTCTTGGATGATTGAGATTCTCCACAAAGGTGAAACATGGCTTATTCAATAAACCGTAACTGCTTGGGATTCATGCTGACACTAAAGCCACAAAGGAGAAAAGCCATTTAAGGTTTATATAGCTTGTTTGTGTAAATGGAGTCCCGGGTTTTAATGCCTCCCCCCCCACCTTGCTCCCACTCCATGGTTGGGAAGTCACATTCTCTCCATTTGCACAGACGGGTGTGCTACTACTTGTTTACACCACGGTGTTAACAATTAGAAGGTTTCCCCGTGTTTCGGCCTTTGAGAAAGCACGAAGAAACGTTTAGAAAAAGGAGAACCGGGAGAGCAAAAGGTGTGTTTTTCGTTTTCCAAACGGATTGCCCGCGTACATCGTAAATGGAATTTTCCAAGGGGGAAAAACACTAGCCAGAGAAAAACGAGACGAGTTCCTTAATTAAATTGTGATTTATGCTTTTTGGAAGCGTCCAGAATTATAGCATTTGAACCAAGTTTTGCCTGGAGCTTTTGAGCATAGGAAAAAAAGTCTAAAGTTTTCCAGGGACAAAACTTTTGTTTTAAATATACTGCTAAAAATAAAATAAAATAAAGGGAACACTCAAAGAACACATCCTAGATCTGAGTGAATGAAATATTCTCATTGAATTCTTAGTTCTGTACAAAGTTGAATGTGCACAACAGCAGTTGAGAATTGATGGTCAATCGGTGTTGCTTCCTAAGTGGACAGTTTGATTTCACAGAAGTTTGATTTACTTGGAGTTGTATTGTGTTGTTTAAGTGTTCCCTTTATTTTTTTGAGCAGTGTATGTTTTTAAACTTTTTTTTAAAGGAAGGGCTGCGTCTCTATGAAATGATACTTGTGAAATATTCTGAAAGAAACCTATAGTGACGGAAAGGTGGAAAGCCGCCTTCATTTAATTGGTCTGTTCAGGTTTTTACATACAGACTCCATCCACTGGGCTCCAATAATTCCATAATTCTTTATTTTATAGGGGCACCTGTTCAATTGATCGGTTGCCAAGTAGAGATCAGCTAGAACCAACGTTTCTGCAAACTTTTTGCAGCAACGGTTGATTTTAAATCTTAAATCATAAGATGTATGTGTTTGTGGAGCTAAGGAATAGGCAAGGAAAAAATGGATTTTTTTTTAAAAAAAACACTGGGTACCGACCCAAAGAGAAAAATGTCCACGGAAGTATTTGGGAGAGGCAGGGCAGAAAATAAAATCTAATTTAGAGTAAAAGCCGTCTTTTGCTACGATTACTTGCACCTCTTGGTCTTAAAACTCCTGAAGTTTTAGGACAATAAAGGACAACAACGTTGGCACTTCGCGAGTTTCGCACCAAGGTAGAAAAAAAATTAGATCTTTTGACAGCAAAGTAAGCCCCGTGGAAATCAATTTCAGGCAGGCCAGAAATTATTTTTAAGGCGAAACTTTGAATTTTTCTTTGAAAAGTTTAAAAGGCGGAAACAATCCGGAAAGCGACACGTGAATTTCTTCTAATCAGAGACTTTTCTTTCTTTCTTTCTTTCTTTCTTTTCTTTCTTTCTTTCTTTCTTTCTTTCTTTCTTTCTTTCTTCCTTCTCTCATTCTTTCTCTCTTCCACACTTTCTTTCTCTCTCCCACCCTTCCTTCCTTCCTTCCTTCCCTTCCTTCCTTCCTTTACTCTCCCCCCCCCCCGGAACTCTTCAGGCGGCTTTTAATTTTATTTAAAACCACAACGGTCTGATAAAAATCCATTCAGACGTGAAGTCCCGCAAAAAAAAAAAAAAAGCCCTATTCCATTCCTCCCTTAATTTTGCCCGATAACGCGCAGCTCAGCAGCGCTCCGATCCAAACTCAGTTGCGCGGGATCCTGGGGAGGAGTGGCGTCGATCGAGCATCTCCCCCCCCAAACGCTCCCCGACTGGAACCCCCCCGAAGAAAAAAAAACACGTGCGGTTTTTTTTGGTTTTGCTCCATCAACCGAGACTTTTTACGAATCCTCCCGCCCTCCAAATTCCAGATCCCTCTTTCCTCCCCCCCTCCAAGTTCCTAGGAAAGTCAAGCCTGCGCGAATTAAATTTTAAAAAGGAAAAAATAAAGGAGGGAGGAGAAGAGGAGGAGCCCCCCCCCCCCGCCTGCGCGCCTCTGGCTCTTTTGCGTCTGAATGAGCCGCTAGGGGATGCCAATGGTCCAATGGACAGAACGTTGGGAGTAGTGAGAAAGTTCGAACGCGGGGCGAGCCAGCCAATCGGCGAAGGCTTTCGGCGAGCGGAGGGCGGCGATTGGCTCCGAGAGTATCCATTTGCCTCTCGCTTTCTCAGTCTCCCTTTCTCTCTTCGCCCCCCACCCCCAAGTCGATCGTTTAACAGGAGCGGTTTTCTTCCCTTCAGGGACTTTTAAAAAAGTGGAGCGTCTTTCTTTAACCAGGTTAACGGAGTTGGAAGGGACCTTAGAGGTCATCTAGTCCACCCCCACTTTCCTTCCTTCGTTCCTTCCTTCTTGTTTCTCTGTCTTTCTCTCTTTCTTTTCCTCTTTCTCTCCCTCTACCTCTCCCTTTCTCTTTCTTTCTTTCTCTCCCTCTCTTTCTTTCC
The DNA here is from genome assembly GCF_031021105.1 of Erythrolamprus reginae. NCBI lineage: Eukaryota > Metazoa > Chordata > Lepidosauria > Squamata > Dipsadidae > Erythrolamprus > Erythrolamprus reginae. Next base: position 92,899,645 of record NC_091955.1, on the reverse strand, counting down.
TTCCTTCCCCTCTCTCTCTTTCTTTCTCCCTCCCTCCCTTCCCCTTTCTTTCTTTCTTTCTTTCTTTCTTTCTCTCTTTCTTTTCCTCTTTCTCTCCCTCTCCCTTTTTCTTTCTTTCTCTTTCTCTCCCCCCTCTCTTTCTTTCTTTCCTTCCTTCCCTCTTTTCTTTCTTTCTCTCTCTCTCTTCCTCCCTTCCTTCCCCTTTCTTTCTTTCTTTCTCTCTTTCTTTTCCTCTTTCTCTCCCTCTCCCTTTCTCTTTCTTTCTTTCTCTTTCTCTCCCCCCTCTCTTTCTTTCTTTCCTTCCTTCCCTCTTTTCTTTCTTTCTCTCTCTCTCTTCCTCCCTTCCTCCCTCCCTTCCCCTTTCTCTCTTTCTCTCTCTCTCTCTTTCTCTCCCTCTCTTTCCTTCCTTCCTTCCTTCCTTCTTTCTTTCTTTCTCCCTTCCCCTTTCTTTCTCTCTCTCTCTCTTCCCCTCTTTCTCTCCCTCCCTCTCTTTCTCTCCCAACTCCCTAGGAACTCAGGACGGCTGACAACATAAGCAGGGGACCCTTCTCCCACTTGGCCGGCGGGGATAATTTTTACGGGGAATAAACGGGGGGGGGGGGGGGTGGCACCCAAAGGAAAATGCGACTCTCTGCCCGGGCTCTCCCCCACCTCTTTAAAAACATTATCGCGTGGCACCCACGCACGACCGCTGGTTCAAACTCGGCCTTACTCCTTACACCCCCACCCCACTTTGAAGGGTCTCCTCGTTCTAGCAAATCCTTCGGTTTGTGCATTCTGTTTTCTTCTGAAACGTGTAAAATTGTGTGTGTGTGTGTGAGAGAGAGCTCCCGCTCGCGCTTGGGAATAAAGGGGCGTTCCTTTAAAAAAATAAAATTAAATTTAAAAAAAAAACCCGAGGAAAGGCGGATGAAATCTCTCTCTGCCCTCCCTCCTCCCTGTCCCCCCTCCCGGCTTAAATTCGCCTGGCGATGATTAACTCTTTCTCAAGTTGGCCGGGCTGCGCAATCTTTCCGCCCCAGGTAAAGAGTGGGAGGAATAGAGACGCTGTTCCTTTGAGGGGAGGGGGAAGGGGAGGGGAGCAAAGGGAAGGGGGACGGCGGCCCTTCGCTTCCTTTGCCCCCCCTCCCCTCGTTCAAGGACAGGCCCCACCCCGCCGAGCATACGGGAACCTCCTTAAGTTTGCTGTCTCGCCGCGGAGCTGTCTCTTAATGCTTGGAGCCTGCTGGCGCCATCGCGGTTCTTTTCAGAAATAAAGACTCCCCTTTAAAAAAAAAAAGAGAAGGAGAGAAGGAAGGAAGGAAAGGGGAGGGAGAGGAGGAGGAGGGAGTGGAGGAAGTCAATTTCACCCGGCCGCTTTCTCTTCTCCCTGTCCTTCTTTGGAAATCACCCCCTTTTTTTTTCTTTGCAGCGTTTTGGTTTTAAAAGAAACCCTCGCTGTCCTTTCGCGTCTATTATTTTACTTTTTTCTTTTTGGGGTTCGGCTCCCGTTGCATTAAGTAAATAAATTTTTTTTAAAAATGATACCGGCGAGCCGGGAGCTCACCCCGGCCTCCAACTTGTTCTGAGCCAAAACCGCTCTCTTCCGCACGCCTCTTTAAAAAAAAAATTTTTTTTTTGCAAGCTTCTCTCGCTAAAACGCCCGCCAGAAATGCACAGTCGCCCGGCGGAGTAGCTACAACTGCCAATCGCGGCTTCCCTCTACATACACACACCCGAAACGCCCTACTCCGCCGCTCCTCCGGCCCAAAACCGGGGTCGGGAAGAAGCCCCGCGGAAAGAAGGCGGCGGCGGGCCCCGAAAGGCCCTTAAACTCTACCGGCCGGCCGGCCAACGATTCCCCCTCCCTCCCTTCCTTGCCGGCGCGTCTTTGCGCTCGGCTCGCAGGATTTCTCCGGGGGCTCTGACCCCCCTTGCGCCCGCTTTCCCTGCGCCTGGAGAGGTGAGTCCCCCCCGGAGTCTTTTTTTTGGGGGGGGGGGCGCGAAGAGGTGTCCCAGGGCAGCGCAAGTTTGCAAGGATGCGCGATTTGACCGGACTTTTATTTTTTTGTTTCTGTGCGCGCGCAAAAGGGCCGCTTCGGCGTTTCTAACCACTATTTTTTCCCCTTTCTTTCCTTCCTTCCCTCTCTCCCTTCCCTTTTTCGCAGGTGATCCGCGGAAGAGAAGCCGAAAGCGTTCGGATCCGGACCAGGCGAGCGCTGGCAGCTGCGGCGGGGAGAGAAAGTTTTGCCGGTGATTTCCCCCCCTCCCGGCTCTCTCTCTCTCATACACACACTCTCGTCGTTTTCCTTCACCTCCTCCTTCGCTCCGGTTTGGAAAGGGGGGGAATAGAGGCGTTTAATTCGAAGTGACACCCCCCCCCCCGCCGCCCTCGCCACATCTCCGGCGCTGCAAAACTTCTGCCCGCTCCGATTTTTATTTTCATTTTAATTTCCCCGGATCGCCGCTCTTTTAAGACAAAACTTTCAGAAACTTAAAAACTTTCTTCGAAGTGAAAGTTGATTTCTTTCCCACGCCCGGACTCGGTTGCCTTTTCCGACCCCCAATTTCCTTTTTTTTGTGTGTGTGTTTTTTTTGCACGGGGGCGACTACTGTTAAAAGAAGGCGGCGGCGTTTTCTCTCCCCTCCCTCCGGCCATCCCGCGGAGGACAAGCATGGAAGTGACCACCGATCAACCCCGGTGGGTCAGCCACCACCACCCGGCCGTTCTCAACGGGCAGCACCCCGATTCCCACCACCCCGGACTGAGCCACTCATACATGGATCCCACGCAGTATCCCCTGCCCGAGGAAATGGATGTACTCTTTAATATCGACGGGCAGGGCAACCACGTTCCTTCATACTACAGCAACTCGGTGCGGGCTACGGTGCAGCGGTACCCCCCGACCCATCACGGTGAGTGTCTGGGATGGGGGTGGGAGGGGGGCTGGAGGGGGCCCCACAGGAGGTTTCTATGTGGTGGAAGAGACTCGCATTGGGACTCTTCCTATCCTTTTAAAAACTTATCAGGAAAGAATGATTGGCTGCATAGCAAGAGGTATCACAAGCAGGAAGAGGGAGATTGTGATCCCGCTGTAAAGAGCGCTGCTGAGACCCCATTTGGAATACTGTGTTCAGTTCTGGGGGGCCTCAGCTACAAAAAGATATGGATAAAATTGAACCAAAGACGGGCTGCAAAAGTGGTGGTAGGTCTTAAGCATAAAACGTATCAGGAAAGATTTAATGAACTCAATCTGTATAGTCTGGAGGACAGAAGGGAAGGTGGGGACATGATCGAAACATTTAAATATGTTAAAGGGTTAAATAAGGTGCAGGAGGGAAGTGTTTTTCATAGGAAAGTGAACACAAGAACAAGGGGACACAATCTGAGGTTAGTTGGGAGGAAGATCAGAAGCCACGTGAGAAAATATTATTTGACTGAAAGAGCAGTAGATACTTGGAACAAACTTCCAGTAGACGTGGTTGGTCAATCCATCGTCACCGAATTTAAACATGCCTGGGATAAACGAGGGGGGGGGGGGACAGGATCGAAACATTTAAATAGGTTAAAGGGTTCAATAAGGTTCAGGAGGGAAGTGTTTTTAATGGGAAAGTGAACACAAGAACAAGGGGTCACAATCTGAGGTGAGGTGGGGAAAAGATCAGAAGCAATGTGAGAAAATATTATTTGACTGAATGAGTAGTAGATGCTTGCAACAAATTTCCAGCAGACGTGGTTGGTCAATCCACAGTAGCTGAATTTAAACATGCCTGGGATAAACATAGATCCACCCTAAGATAAAATATAGGAAATGGTATAAGGGCAGACTAGATGGACCAGGAGGTCTTTTTTCGGCCGTCAATCTTCTGTGTTTCTATGTTTCCCCGCCCGCCTGAAAACTGCTGCTTTTTGACAGCCAGCAAAACACAAACACACACGCGCGCACGCCAAAAAACATAAACCTCCGGAAACCGAGCGGAGGGTGTGTATGTATGTGTCTGTGTGTTTGTGAGCGAGGTGTGCATTTTCACCCCAACCTTCCGTCTCTTTTTTGCACGGTTTAATTTTCGCCGCTTGCAAGCTTTTTGGCGGCCTGAGCGAAAGCAAAATTCTTGCAAAGGGTGATCTCACCCAGCGATCCTAAGCCGGTCCTGAAGGATGGTGGTTGGTTGATTGGTTGATTTTTTGCTGGGCTACATATCGCAGCTCTAACCCCTCACCCAACGCACCCCATCTTCTCCTCTGGCCCATTTTTACCTGGTCAGTGAAAGATCTCGGAGGTCGATTCGACCTCGGGTTTAAGGGGCTGGGTCGCGGTTCAAACCACTTATTGACTCCAGCTCCGGGGCTGAATCCTAAAAACGGAAGCGAATCGGCACGGGTGGGAGAAAGAAAGAGAGAGAGAAATCCAAATCCAATTAAAATAAATAAATGAAGGAAGGGAGGGAAAAAAAGAGAGGGAAAGAGAGAAAGAAAGGAAGAGTAAGAGAGGGAGGGAGAGAGAGAGAAAGAAAGAGAGAAAGAGGGAGAGAGAAAACCAAAGATAGAAAAAAGTGAGAGTAAGAGAAAGAGGGAAAGAGAAAAAGAGAAAGAAAGAAAAAAAGAAAAAAGAGAGTGAGAGAATGGGGAAAAGAAAAGAGAGAGAGAGAAAGAGAGGGAAACAAGAAAGAGAGAGAGAGAAAGAAAGAAAGAAAGAAAGAAAAAAGAGAGTGAGAGAAAGGGGGAAAAGAAAAAGAGAGAAAGAGAGAGAGAGAGAGAGAAAGAGAGCAAAACAAGAAAGAGAGAGAGAAAGAAAAAAAGAAAGAAAAGAAACCGACTTTAAACTCCCTAAACTTGGCCTGTTGTACAAAAGTAGCCTTCAATTTGATCAGGCTAAGGGCGGGTGGATGGGTCTCTCTCCCTCTCCCCCCTCCCCACTTTCCTCTTTCTCTCTCTTTGGGGAGTCTCCACATGAAGGCCAAATGGATTTACCTTTGTCCCAGGTTTCACTCCGATTTTCCCTGAAGGGTTTCCAGCCACCCCTGTTTCTAGGAATGGAGGAGCACATCTGAATTCGGCCTTATTTGTGTGTTTGTGTGTGTGTTTGAGATAGAAAGCGAATAACTGGGTTTATTTTTAAAAAATCCGTAACCAGGTTTAGCGACAAACAAGAATCTGGAAGGGACTGCCTTCCGAAATCTACATGGGGCGGTTTTAAATAAGGTTAAAAACGGAATTGGGTGGGTTGTTGGGCTTCCCAAGGAAACCAATTCCAGGAAGACTTTAAGTATGGTTGGTTGAGTGCTACATGCTCTGGGGTGGGGGGAAAACTCAGGGATGGCCTTAGGGGGTTTTAACCCAACCTTAGGAAGAAGGTCTGTTAAGTAAATTCCACTCAAATGTCAATAAAGAATATTTCTGCTTTATTCTGTTGATCTCTCTTTCCATCTCTCTCTCTCTTTTCTCTCTCTCTCTCTTCCCCCTCTTTCTCTCCTTCTCTCCCCCTCTCTCTTTCTCTTTTTCTCTCTTTCTCTCTCTCTCTCTCTCTCTTGCCCCCTCTTTCTCTCCTTCTCTCTCTCTCTCCTCTCTTTCTCTCTCTTCCCCCTCTTTCTCTTTCTCTCTATCGGGCTCTCTCTCTTTCTCATTCTCTCTCTCTTGCCCCCTCTTTCTCTCCTTCTCTCTCTCTCTCTCTTATTCTCTCTTTCTCTCTCTCTTCCCCCTTTCTCTCCTTCTCTCTCTCTCTCCTTTCCTTTCTCTCCCTCCCTCCTTCTTTCCCTTCCTCTCTCATTCTCTCCCCATTTCATGTCCTCGATCACAATGCCAACAAAATCTAGAATGTAGCATCTGGGCCCCAGTTTTGAAGTTGGATTGAGGAAAGGGGGGCCGGGGAAGGACCCCCTTTTAGGTTGAGCAGTGGGGAAAAATGCATAAAATGTGATCCCTGCAAACCTCCCAAAAGATCATTTTCGGATAGGTCGGGTGGGGTGTGGATGCATGGAAATATACAAAAAGTCTGCAAGAGAACACCCAAGTTTCGGAAAGCACCGAGGGCTCCTTGTTTCCAACCCTAAGCTTACAAATATTCTCTTTTGTTAGTATGGAATTAAAGTCGTTCAGGGTAACAAAATAATTTACCCTCCTGTAAGAGGGTATTAAAGTTGTTAAGAGGAGCAAACTACCCTCCTGCAAGAGTCCGTGTTTTATTAGCTTGTGAAATTCCGGCTGCATATTTTTTGTTGCCCAAAGCAAAGTTGTCAGGATTTTAACCAAAGTTTCTACCACACTGAGCAGTTTTGGGGGAAATCACACAATGCTCCTTCTTGGGGGGGGGGGGCTTGTAAGGGTTGCACAGGTGTGAATAGGGAGTGTAAAACATTAATTTCAAGAAGGCCTGGAAACCTAAGGGTTCTTGAATTCATAAATATATTTTTTAATGGACTTCCCTTTGCAAAACCCCTACCTTGGCCAACTTGCTCCAAAGTAAAAACTTGCTTTCCTCTCTAGCTGAGTGAAATTCCTAATCCAGGTGGATTTAGCCTAGCAATTCTTTTAAAAACCAGGAGAACTCAAACAATTTCACTCAGGTCTCCGTTTTTTTGAGGGCAGTGGTGGCTTTAAAGTTTGATATCCTCCCCCCCCCAAATCTACTGTCCTTTAAGGTCTAAAAGTTACTTTTACCTCTAGATCTATATATATCTATATTTATATTTATATCCATTCTAGTTTTGAATGCTTGGAAAGCCAAATAGTGTTTTTTAATATACAGTATATATAGAATTGTTTATTGGCCAAGTGTGATTGGACACACAAGGAATTTGTCATATGCACTCAGTGTACATAAAAGAAAATATGCATTTGTCAAGAAGCATGAGGTACAACACTTAATGATTGTCATGGGGTCAAATATGCAAGGAGGAAACAATATTAATAAAAATGTTAAGGATACCAGCAACAAGTTACAGTCATATAGTCATAAGTGGGAGGAGATGGGTGATAGGAATGATTTTAAGGGGGATCTATATATCTATATCTATGTCTATGTCTATATATCTATATATATCTATATATCTATCTCCCTATATATCCCTATATATACTGCTCAAAAAAATAAAGGGAACACTCAAAGAACACATCCTAGATCTGAATGAATGAAATATTCTCATTGAATACTTTGTTCTGTACAAAGTTGAATGTGCACAACAGCAGGTGAAATTGATTGTCAATCAGTGTTGTTTCCTAAATGGACAGTTTGATATCACAGAAGTTTGATTTACTTGAAGTTATATTGTGTTGTTTAAGTGTTCCCTTTATTTTTTTGAGCAGTGTATGTATGTATGTATGTATGTATGTATGTATGTATGTATGTATGTATGTATGTATGTATGTGTCTGTCTGTCTGTCTGTCTGTCTGTCTGTCAATCATCTATCTATCTATCTATCTATCTATCTATCTATCTATCTATCTATCTATCTATCTATCTATCATCTATCTATTTATCTATCGACATGCAAATACGGACCATGAAATGAAGCTGGCTCTTCCTTTCTCCCCCATTCACTTCTTAATTAAGGAATTTTCAAAACGTCTTTCAACTGTACTTCTAAATTTGACATTTTTGGGGTGGGTGGGCAGTGGGGGGAGAGATGAGTAAAAAATAGACTTGATATTCAGAATATAATGTGCTAGTTAATAAAGGTAGAGAGAATGAGGTCTTCCCACCCGACATACACCTACAATCCAGCAATTGAGCAACCAAAATTACCCCCCCCCCCAATTAGGTAATGACCTGGGTCATTATTAGACTTTTCACTGTGTCTTACAAAATGTTATTAGTCCTTCCCACCCTTTCCTTTTAATTGGCAAACCCTTGCTTTGATCTGCCATGAGTAGTTTCCTGGTTTGGGTCTTTTCTTTCTTTTTTCTTAAGTGTGGATTAAATCCACAGGGGGCACAATCTGAGGTTAGTTGGGGGAAAGATCAGAAGCAACATGAGAAAATATTATTTTACTGAAAGAGTAGTAGATGCTTGGAACAAACTTCCAGCAGACGTGGTCGGTAAATCCACAGTAACTGAATTTAAACATGCCTGGGATAAACATATATCCACCCTAAGATAAAATACAAGAAATAGTATAAGGACAGACTAGATGGACCGTGAGGTCTTTTTCTGCCGTCAATCTTCTACGTGTCTATGTTTCTAAATAGATGGCGTGTCCCAAATGCTGCTCACAGGGCATGCTAGCTACATCCTTACAAAAGGTCCAATAATTTTATTTTTTTAAAAATAAGTTGGTCTTTTAAGTTCCCCAAGCAGAAAAAATCAACTCTGAGGCTTTTTTTCCTTAGTGCCCAACAGAATAACGAGAATTGGAAGGATGAGCGCCCACAATTTCTGGAGGCAAGTCGTTCCATGGGTTAATTGCTCTCATGATCAGGAAATTTCTCCCGAGTTCTAGGTTGCTTTTGATTAGTTTCCACCCTTCACTTTTTGTGCTGCCTTCGGGTGCTTTGGAGAATAGCTTGACTCCCTCTTCTTTGTGGCAGCCCTTCAAATACTGGAAGACTGCTCTCACGTCTCCCCCAATCCTTCTTTACATTAAACTAGACATACCCAGTTCCTGCAAACTGGGTATGTCAAGTTAGCTAGCTAAACCGCCTTCAGTCTCCTAATCATCATCAGTTTGATCCCTGTTTGAAAGTGGATTCCCAATGCAAGGGGGAAAAAATGAGATTCACGTTCGATTTCAGTAGGGTTGACAAATCTAAAGGAATTTGTTTTGGATTGTGAGTTGTTTATCAGGAAGCCCCAATAATAATAATAATAATAATAATAATAATAATAATAATAATAATAATAATAATAATAATTTATTAGATTTGTATGCCATACCTCTCCGAAGACTCGGGGCGGCTCACAACAATAATCAAAGACAATATAACATTGCAACAAATCTATAATAATAATAATAAATAAATAATAATAAAAGACCTAAATGGCAAGCAATCTTTTTTCTCTGTTGCCCTTGACGGAAGGATTTTACTCCACCAGAGCAGATAAGAAGGAAAGTAATTCCCTAAATCAATAATCTTAGAAGCCGTGCTTAAAAAAAAAAAAGGTTAGCCAAACAATCCAGCCATTAATTAAAAAAAAAAAGAGGCTTGTCTTTCTACTCCCTGTAGGCATTTCTTAGAGGAATAATGAATTCTTATTAATTGCATTGATGGGTGTTCGATTCCAGCCCTATTCTTCCAGGGCGTTTTATTTTAAACTTGCAAAAAAAAAAAGGCCTTAGAATTTAAATATATTTAAATGGACTGGGAGGGGGAGGCGGTTTGCATACCAGGATTATGTTGAGGGGGCAGGGAAAAGAAGAGAGAAGGGGTTTTCCTAACCCAGAGGCTCGGCTGGATGAGGTTGACTAGGAAAATCCCGGAGGCCTCTTAAATATTGCAGCCAGATTTTGCAAGGAATTTTGAATACGGGTGAGAATTCGAAGGGTTTAATCCTGAATAAATGCATACCTTCAGTCTGCATGGAGAGGTTGGTCTCCTTTTAGGAAACACACAAACACACACACACAAACAAACACATTTAGCCCTCAGGTTTTGAAAGAAATGGTTTGCCTTTTTTATTTTTTTGCAAAATTCTGATAATGTCTGATAATTTCATCTCCATCCAGTTATGAAAAGTTTGAACATAGAAATGTAGAAGATTGACGGCAGGAAAAGACCTCTTGGTCCCTTATACTATTTCCTGTATTTTATCTTAGGGTGGATCTATGTTTATACCAGGCAGGTTAAAATTCAGTGACTGTAGATTTACCAACCACGTCTGCTGGAAGTTTGTTCCAAGCATTTAACTACTCTTTCAGTCAAATAATATTTTCTCACGTTGCTTCTAACCTCAGATTGTGTCCCCTTGTTCTTGGGTTCACTTGCCTATTAAAAACACTTCCCTCCTGAACCTTATTTAATCCTTCAACATATTTAAATGTTTTGATCATGTCCCCCCTTTCCCTTCCGTCCTCCAGACTAGACAGATGGAGTTCATGAAGTCTTTCCTGATAGGTTTTATGCTTAAGACCTTCCACCATTCTTGTAGCCCGTCTTTGGACCTGTTCAATTTGATCCATCTCTTTTTGTAGGTGAGGTCTCCAGATCTGAACACAGTATTCCAAATGGGGTCTCACCAGTGCTCTTAATGGGTCTTCTGACTTCTGGGCAGACATGCATACAATTGTCTTCAGGCAGGTGATTGTTTTGTAAAAAGTGGCCTTGAAAAAAATGCCTTTTTCCCTCCCCATCGGATACATTGCAAAATATCAATTTGATGTTATAATTTATTGCATTCAATGGCCACCCCATGTCGCCTCTCTGAACATGATATTCAATGCTGCATTCACCACCTGATTCATGGACTAACCCGCTCCCTGCTTTCGTGCAATACATCAATAACCCATGAACTGCGCCGGTTCAGTTGTTGGACTGTATTGTACGAAGGCAGCTCCAGTGGCTGAGAATAGGAATTGGGCTAGTTTTATCTGGAGGCCGCTGTCGAGACCCCTAAGGCCAAAAATGCCTTTGAGTTCAACCCCCTTGGCAGTAGGTTAAAACCAACGTAGCTGGTTTTGCTGCATTTTAGACCCAGGAGTCGCATTTTACCCAGGTCAGGTTGCATTGGGAAAGAATTTACGGTTGCTTTCCGTACTATTACTAGATTTTTCTCGTCATTCCTATCACCCATCTCCTCCCACTTAGGACTGTATGATTGTAACTTGTTGCTTGTATCCTTAAGATTTTTATTAATATTGTTTCTTCATTGCTTATTTGACCCCTATGACAATCATTAAGTGTTGTATCTCATGATTATTTACAAATGTATCTTTTCTTTGATGTACACTGACAGCATATGCACCAAAGACAAATTCCTTGTGTGTTTAATCACATTTGGTCAATAAAATACATTCTATTCTATTCTAAAACCAGAATTGAGTCAAGAATTGAAAAATCATTTCCCCTTTCTTTTCAAGGTCTGAAGCCCAATGCTTTAAAATTTGAATGGTCCTTTCTTGGGGGTTTCCTGGATTTTTCACCCAGAACAGCAAGGGTTTTCGGATAACAAGTTGATAGAAACATATAAACATAGAAGATTGACGGCAGAAAAAGACCTCATAGTCCATCTAGTTGCCCTTATACTATTTCCTGTATTTTATCTTAGGATGGATCTATGTTTATCCTAGGCATGTTTACATTCAGTGACTGTGGATTTACCAACCACGTCTGCTGGAAGTTTGTTCCAAGCACCTACTACTTTTTCAGTAAAGTAATATTTTTTCTCTGATCTTCCCCCCAATAACCTCAGATTGTGTCCCCTTGTTCTTGTGTTCACTTTCCTATTAAAAACACTTCCCCCCTGAACCTTATTTAACCCTTTAACATATTTAAATGTTTCAATCATGCCCCCCTCCCCTTTCTGTCCTCCAGACTATATAGATTGAGTTCATTACGTCTATCCTAAGTTGATTTTGTGGGTGCATCACCACCCTAAAACTGTGAATTCCCATGAGATTATACAAATTTTCTATTTATTCTGTTTCTGTCTATGTCGGTCTGTCACTCTGTCTGTCCAGAGATTGTTTCCTAAAGAATAAAGCATGCTACCTTGATGCCCTGATAGTTCTACCGGCCGATCTGCCAAGTAGATAAGGAGTCAAGAGGCGCCCTCAGTCCTGCTAGTTGAGGACTGACTTTTAAATTTAGCCCTTTGCCCTGAGGAGAAAGCAGGATGGGCCCCAAATTAAGAGTTGGACAAATATTTTTCTCTGTAAAACTCACAGCCCTGGGGGCTTGATCCATTGAAGTGTTGATGAAGAGACCCAGGAATTGATGAGAGCAGGGCTTAAGCTAAGGAGAATGAGAACTGAAATGGAAACATGCAACCAACCAACGATTGTTTTAACCTGTTTCTTACAAACCTTTGGATTTCGTCTTAATGTACTAAAATTGTCACTTTTCCCCCCTTTCAAAAAGTTTCTTGAAACTTGGTTGGGCAGATCAGTTTCTCTAACCCCCAATAGGATGGACAACTGGTCACCCAAGATGTTGGTGGGCTTGTTCTTCTCACTTTTTAAAAAAATTGGCAGTTCTCAGCAGTTGAAGCTTTTTCCTAGCAGGGTAGTAGGTGTTAAGGTCACTTGCTCACACCCACAAGAACCTAGTCCATTAAGTGGTATAGTTACAGCACCTAGTAGAGACATTGGACAGGGCTGGCTAGAGGCATCATCTAAAGTGGATGGTTTTCTCCACTATCTTCATCAAAACGTCTAGCAAATAGTAATAGTAATAGTAATAGTAATAATAATAATAGTAATAGTAATAGTAATAATAATAATAATAATAATAATAAACAAATTGATATGATGGATTTTGTATCACGATATCAAAAGTCGAACACTTCCCAAGCATCTAGGACTGTATGATGTATTTTTTCAGCATTTAAATCCAGCATGTCAATTTCATTTGCTGTGTATTACTATTTTTTGTGATTAATAATTATAATAATAACAATAATAATAATAATAATAATATTAAAAATAATAATAAAAATACACAGCAAATGAGATTGATATGCTGGATTTTGTATCACAATATGACAAGTCGAACACTTCCCAAGCCTCTAGGACTGTGTGATGTACGAAAATACATCACACAGTCCTAGGCGCTTGGGAAGTGTTCGACTTGTGATATTGTGTTACAAAATCCAATGTATCAATCTCGTTTGCTGTATATTACTGTTTTTTGTGAAAATAATAATAATGATGATGATGATGACAATGATGATACCCTCAACTTCTTTGAAAAATAGTGGAACTTGCTTTGAAAAAAATTAGGTTTCTCTAAAGGACTGTGGTGGAAATCTACAATATTTAGAATTCTTTAGGTGTAGAATTCTTTATTGGCCAAGTGTGATTGGACACACAAGGAATTTTTCTTTGGTGCAGATGCTCTCAGTGTACATAAAAAGTACATTCATCAAGAATCATAAGATTTTAGGGAAGAACTGGTTATCCCTGGTTAAGAATGTAATTCAAAGCAAAAAAGCACCACCTTGAAAATGCGGTGGCAATTTCTGGGTAAAAGTATTATTTTGTGGGAAGTGGAAAGGATATTGACTAAATGGTTAATTCCACAGAATTAAACGATTCTCAATAGATACTGAAAACCATAGTAGTAAACAGATTAGGTCCTTATTCAGCTCTAGCTTCCAGAGTATATTAAATACATCTTATTTCCCGTATTTATTTCATTAATTTCTTTTTGTCAAGTATGTAGTGATAGTATACAAAGATATAACAATGTTTATATACGTGATACTAGTAAGAGAGAAACATTAGGGAGGCACGCTGGTGCATTTATGCACGCCCCTTACTGACCTCTTAGGAATCGGGTAAGATCTTCTTTACTTAAAACATTTATATAGTCACCCATTTTTTTAAAAAAAACAAAATTAACCAAGTTCTAGGTATCTAATGGCCAACTCTTCATACGTACAACCTCTCAACATTTAGACTAGCTTTCCAAGAAATTTGGAGCCCTGATTTGGCTCATTTATTCCCATCAAACATAACTGCAATTTATGGATTGAAAGAATGAATACTGTATAGAAAAATGTATCCGAGGGCTGAACTGGATCCTGTATAATTTTTTACCAAGAAATAGGTTCCCAAGTCATTTATTTGAATTTTCACAACCACCCCTTAGATAGCTTAACTGATGATACTTCTGCTAGAATGAAAGCCTTTTCTTCCCAGCTAAATCATTTTTCAGAAGTTTGGTTGCTTTCACAAATAGCTCCTTAACCCTGAAATATATTTATCATATAAGACATCATTCTTTCCTTTCTGTGTTGGCTTTGACAGAAAGCCATTCCAAGCAAAGAAATTGAGAAGTGAAGGGTTTTCTTTTTCCCCAAGCGGGGAGAGAAAAACAAAGTTATAAAACCATTTTTTCTTTGCAGAAAAAGAAAATAATATGGTTATGATTCATATATGCAAAGGGCTTAATTTGATTCTTAAAGCTTTTCTCAAAACCACAACTAATATTTGAAGCTGCTAAATTGTGGCTAGCTTTATTGGAAGTATCAGAAAATAGCAATTTGATGGGTCTCTTGTTTTTATTTTCTGGTCTGTTTCTTGTTTTACTGTTTAAAATATTTTCTAGCATCTTTTATCAAGCTAGTTTGCTTTGTGTTTTGTTAATCTACGCTAAGAGTGAGATTATTTAGCCCCAATTCTACAGATACATGGAACTACCTGATAGCATTTAGACTTAGTGCTTTACAGCCTTCTCTAAGTGGTTTTACAGAGAGTAAGCCTATTGCCCCCAACAATCTGGGTCCTCATTTAACCCACCTTGGAAGGATGGAAGGCTTAGAGTCAACCTTACAATACCCATCTTCCTCAGATGATAGGAACAGGGTGACAAAATGTAGATTATCCCTCCAAAGATATGGAGGACATATTGCCAGACCCATCCTAGACTACTGCTCATCTGTCTGGAACCCATACCACATTTCAGACATCAACACCCTTGAAAATGTCCAAAGATATTTCACCAGAAGAGCCCTTCACTCCTCCACTCGAAACAGAATACCCTACGAAAATAGACTAACAATCCTGGGCCTAGATAGCCTAGAACTACGGCGCCTAAAACACGATTTGAGTATTGCCCACAAGATCATATGCTGCAATGTCCTACCGCTCAATGACTACTTCAGCTTCAACCGCAATAACACAAGAGCACGCAACAGATTGAAACTTAATACGAACCGCTCCAAACTTGACTGTAAAAAATATTATTTCAACAATTGAGTTATCGAAGCGTGGAACTCATTACCGGACTCAATTGTGTCAACCCCTAACCCCCAACACTTCTCCCTTAGACTCTCCACGATTGACCTCTCCAGGTTCCTAAGAGGCCAGTAAGGGGTGTACATAAGTGCACTGGTGTGCCTTTCGTCCCCTGTCCAATTGTCTTTCCTTTCTTTCACCTATCTTATATATTCTCTTCCTTTCATATATCCTCTCCTCTAAATTCACTTTCTTTTATATCATCACATGTCTATTTTCTTCCTATGTATTTGTGTATTGGACAAATGAATAAATAAATAAATAAATTATGGGGGGATTATGAGGATGGAAAAATTCAGGAAAGCTTTTAAGATATTGCTCAAATGATACAGCTGACTTTCTTGGCCTGGTCACCATCTTATAGTGTAAGGCAGAGGTCTTCATACTTGGCAACTTTAAGACTTGTGGACTTCAACTCCCAGAATTCTCTAGCCAACTATGCCACAAATCTTAAAGTTGCCAAGTTTGGAGGACCACTGTTGAGGTATTTGAGCATCTTCTTCATTGTATGACCATGACACTTCTTTGATGTCCCCTAACATAGAGAGCCTTCCCCATTAAGCTTGTAGCCCAGAAATGGCGGTCAATGAATTTAGCAGAATGACTTGTCATCATAGGGCCCACTGAGGGGGCGGTGTGGCCAATTGTCACAATGCTATGGTCAGAAACGACTTCTTGGTGGCTTTGTATGTGCCAAAATCATATGCTCAGGAGGATTGTACAGAGATAAAACCAGCAGCCTCTTTGGTGTTCTCTGAGCTTGACTTCTTTCCTGGAGACATTTCAGGACCCAACTAGATAACATTATCAGTACTTGAAGGAAATGTGGTTTGCTCTCTGTTGAGATAAAGGTGAGGTTGCCCTGCCAGTGCCAGGAAGGTCGTAAAGTGGGTCAAGTCTCACTTAGCAGCCATCTGGCTTAATTGATGGCAATTTGGGGCTCCGTTGTCGGTTGTAAGTCAAGGACATACCCATATCGGGTGGCCCTTTTTGGGATGTCCTACGTGCTGGCTACTTCCCCATATCTCATGGAGAATCCCGCTTAACAGAGGCCTCTTTTGTCATCTTCTGTTCCGGCAGGTAGCCAGGTGTGTCGCCCACCTTTGCTGCACAGCTCCCTCCCTTGGCTGGATGGGAGCAAAGCTTTGGGAAGCCACCACGGAGCTACCCCATGGAATCTGAGTCCTTTCTCCAAAGCTCCCATCCACCACAGCTCGCCGGGACCCCTTTCGGTCTACCCTCCAGCTTCTACCTCTACGCTGTCGGCGGGCCACTCCAGCCCACACCTCTTCACGTTCCCACCGACCCCTCCTAAAGATGTCTCTCCGGATCCTTCCATTTCCACTCCGGGTTCCACGGTGTCTAGTCGCCAAGAAGAGAAGGAATGCATTAAATATCAGGTGTCTCTGGCCGAAACGATGAAGCTGGAATCGTCTCATTCCCGGAGCAACATGGCGTCCTTAGGGGCGTCTTCTTCCGGCCATCATCCGATCGCCACGTATCCTTCCTACGTTCCTGAATATGGCTCTGGACTTTTCCCTCCGAGCAGTCTCCTTGGGGGATCCCCAACCGGATTTGGGTGCAAATCCAGGCCTAAGGCTCGTTCCAGCACAGGTAGGGTCCTTAAATGATTCTTTTCTGCTTTGGAGGAGTTGGTTGGTTGGGTGGATGAATGGGGAACATTGATGGGCTCCTATGGGTTTGGTCAGGTACATAGAACTGGTAGGAAAATGTTGTTCAGGTACACAGAACCGGTAGAAATTTTTAATTTTTTTTCTTTTTTCCCCCTTCTGGGCTCTGGGTATGTTTTTCCTGTTGCAGTAAATGAGGTTGAATGTTTTTAATTTTAGAATTATACCAGAGTTGTATTAATTTGATTTTAAGATCCTGATATCGGGTAAGGTTTTCTTGTTGTTTTTCATCAATTCGACTGTCACTTGGTATGGCAACATCAATAATCGACACTTTTTTTTCTTTTCCACAATTGTGAGGTCTGGTGTATTGTGTTTCAGAACCTTGTCATAATAATAATAATAATAATAATAATAATAATAATAATAATAATAATGATGTTTGTTTGTTTGTTTGTTTGTTTGTTTGTTTGTTTGTTTGTTTATTTATTTATTTATTTATTTATTTATTTATTTATTTATTTATTTATTTATTTATTTATTTATTTATTTATTTATTTATTTAGTTATTTATTTATTTATTTATTTATTTATTTATTTATTTATTTATTTATTTATTTATTTATTTATTTATTGGATTTGTATGCCGCCCCTCTCCACAGACTCGGGACGGCTAACAACAGCAATAAAACATCATATAATAATAATCCAATACTAAAACAGTTAAAAACCCATTATTATAAAAAACCAAACATACATACAGATATACCATGCATAAAATTGTAAAGGCCTAAGGGGAAAGAGTATCTCAATCCCCCCATGCCTGGCGGCAGAGGTGGGTTTTAAGCAGCTTACGAAAGGCAAGGAGGGTGGGGGCAATTCTAATCTCTGGAGGGGAGTTGGTTCCAGAGGGCCGGGGCCGCCACAGAGAAGGCTCTTCCCCTGGGTCCCCTGGTTGTTAATAACAACAACAACAAACAACAACAACAATAATGAAAACCATCGGAATTGACCAAATGTCCATCTGTCAATTGAAAAAAGCCGCTTTACTAGGATCGGCACACATAATTCGCCGCTACATCACGCAGTCCTAGGTGCTTGGGAAGCGCCTGATTGATGATGAAATACGAAGTCCAGCATGGTGATCTTATTTGCTGTGTTGTACTGACAACAACAACAACAACAACAACAACAGTAGTAGTAGTAGTAATAATAATAATAATAATAATAATAATAATAATAATAATAATAATATCTTGGTCCAAAGTCACCCAGCAGGCTTTCATGGCTAAGGTGTGACTAGAACTCACAGTCTGCTGGTTGCCTGCCTGATGCCTTAGTCACCAATCCAAAGTGTCTTTCATGCGGCAATGTTGCATGCATTTGTGACACCCTGGCACTGATTTGCTTTCCTTGTGTCATTCTACACAACGAGGAAGATGATGTCACTTGGCCATCTTCGATGCCGAGTGAGTACACATGCTGCAACTTCTAGAACTGGGAGTCCTAGAAAACCACAACTTTCACAACCTGGTTGGGAAAAAAAGCAAAGCCATTTTTATTGCAGGCAAGGTCTCTATGGGTTTCCACCCATTCGTTGAGGTCGGGGGAGGCTTGCTATCACCTTCAAGGACCCAGGAGACATGCCTTTTCAATACAGGCAGTCCTTGACTTATGACTGTTCGTTTAGTGATCGTTCGAAGTTACGACGGTGCTGCAGAAAAATGACTTACGACTGGTCCTCATCAGTGTTCCCTCTAATTTTTTGGGGGGGTGGGCGGAAAAGTATAGTGTCTGAGCGGCACTCCCTTCGGGACTGGGCAGCACAGAAATATTAAATAAACAAACAAACAAACAAACAAACAAACAAACAACCCACCCTGTTTTGCCTCAGAGAATTTCAAAATAAAATAGTGTACTGTGTGTCTGTAACAGTGAACTCATAATAGGGCAACTCTGTCAATATCAAAATGCCACTTAAATAGTTGAGCTAGTTTCAAACTAGATTTTGATTTTCTTTCTCTCTTCCTTCCTCTCTTTTTTCTATCTGTTTCTCTCTCTTCCTCTCTCTCTCCTTCCCTCTCACTCTTTCCCTCTCAGCTTCTGGGCAGGTTTGGAAAACTCTGAGTTGATGATGATTTTTAAGTGAGCGATTGCTCACTGCTCAGCTTAGAGGGAACTATGGTCCTCATGCTTCCGACTGTTGCAGCATCCCCTGCCTTCTGGAGGCCCTCTGAAGCCAATAATGGCCTGTTTCTCAACTTCTGGCGGGCCCAGTAGGCTTGTGTTTCGCCCTCCCCAGGCTCCAAAGGCTTCCCTGGAGCCGGGGGAGGTAAAAACGCCCTCCCCGATCCTCCCGGAGGCTCTCTTGAAGCCAAAAACGCCCTCCCAGAGCCTCCACACAGCCAAAAATCAGCTGGCTGGCACATACATGCATGTTGGAGTTAAGCTAGGGCAACAGTTTGCATGTCAGCAGATATGGCTATGTGTGCCATAGGTTTGCCATCACTGATCTAGGCCATTTATCCAATTAAACTCATGATATGACTATTTAACCAAGCTAAACATAGACTTTTTCACCGAACCCATAGAGTTGTTGCTCTGCTTCGGAAGATGTTCGCTCATAGGAAAGTCA
This sequence comes from Erythrolamprus reginae, assembly GCF_031021105.1. Taxonomy (NCBI): domain Eukaryota; kingdom Metazoa; phylum Chordata; class Lepidosauria; order Squamata; family Dipsadidae; genus Erythrolamprus; species Erythrolamprus reginae. The sequence continues at coordinate 92,880,510 of NC_091955.1, read as the reverse complement.
GTGTATAATAATAATAATAATAATAATAATAATAATAATAATAATAATAATAAATAAATAAATAAATAAATCCAGCATAGTGATCTCGTTTGCTGTGTTGTATTGACATAATAATAATAATAATAATAATAATAATAATAATAATAATAATAATAATGTGGTGAAAGTGGTCCCAGTGGTACTTGGCATGCTGGGCGCAGTGCCAAAGGATCTCAGTGGACATTTGAAAACCATCGGAATTGACAAAATCTCCATCTGTCAATTGCAAAAGGCCGCTTTACTGGGATCGGCAAACATAATTCGCCGCTACATCACGCAGTCCTAGGTGCTTGGGAAGCGCCCGACTTGTGATGAAATACGAAATCCTGCATAGTGATCTCGTTTGCTGTGTTGTATTGACATAATAATAATAATAACAACAACAACAACAACAACAATAATAATAAGTCCTCTCCAAGGACTCTGTTGCATCTTTGTTGCTCTAATGTCTATTAGAGGTGGTTCATGACCAGGCTACAAGCATCAGGCCAAGACGGCTCATTTGTTTCTTGGGGAAAATTAGGGGGCTCGGCAATCAGTTCGTATTGAGGATGGCTGCGAGGGTCACACAATCGCCATTCACAAACTCCCCAGCCAGTTTCCAACAAGCAAAGTTGAAGGGGGAAGTTGGATTAGTTTGACGAAGGTGTGATACACTATAGCATAAGTTATAAAATTGAGTGTGACTCAATGACTCCGTTGCTTGGTGATGGAATTTGCTATTTCAGTTGTGGTCCGTGGACCTCTGGAGGTCCGTGAGAGGATTTTGGTGGTCCTTGGAGAAATCTTGGGCCAGATAAGGCTGAGAGCAATTCATCCAGTCCAGGAAGAAGAATTTACCTGGTGACTGTACCAAAGTTGCCTAGTCAACTTTCATAATGATTAATAATAATTTATTAGACTTGTATGCCATGTTTAGTACTTCACGTTTAAGGTGGGACTAGAACTCACTGTCTCCTGGTTTCTAGGCCCGGTATCTTAAACCCTACAGCAAACTTCCCATTTAATTTTGCCTCATGGGAGGTGAGAACAGAAAGTTAAATCAGATTTAAGTTTAATCACCTTTTTCAGGCCTGGGTAGCTTTGAAATGAACCCGAGGGGAAAAAGGAAACAAATTCAGAATCGATGGGCCATGTTAGAAGTTAATATGCAAATGCCACATTCATGTAATATTGTCACCCTCTTTTTAAGTAGGCAGCAGTAGAGGTGTATTTTGCCTCACAGAAAAATAAAATATATCCATTTATAGTTGAATGTGCAAAACAGCCTGTGAAATTGATTGTCTATCACTGTTGCTTCCAAAGTGGACAGTTTGATTTCACAGAAGTCTGATTTATTTGGAGTTATATTGTGTTGTTTAAGTGTTCCCTTTATTTTTTTTGAGCCGTGCATTTACCAGGTCTGCACTACTATTACTATTAGTTTTTTCTCATCATTCCTATCACCCTTTTCTTCCCACTTAGGACTGTATGACTGTAACTTGTTGCTTGTATCCTTAAGATTTTTAAAATTAATATTGATTGCTTCCTCGTTGCTTATTTGACCCCTATGACAATCATTAAGTGTTGTACCTCATGATTTTTGACAAATGTATCTTGTCTTTTATGTGCACTGAGAGCCTATGCACCAAAGACAAATTCCTTGTGTGTGCAATCACACTTGGCCAATAAAGGATTCTATTCTATTTTATTCATTGGCATCCTTCAGCATGGAAAGACCATGGTATCATGCTCTGGTTTCCCCAGAATATGAAGCCTGGGTAGTATCTATATAGCTTCTGTGAGCTGCCCCGAGTCTTCGGAGAGGGGCGGCATTCAAATCAAATCAAATCAAATCAAACCAAACCAAACCAAACCAAACCAAACCAAACCAAACCAAACCAAACCAAACCAAACCAAATCCATTAATTAATAAATAATAATAATAATAATAACAATAATAATAATCTAGAAATTCCTTGTGTGTCCAATCACACTTGTCCAAGAAAGAATAAAGAATTCTTCCTTCTCTCTCTCCCTTCTCTCTCTATCTTTTATTTATTTTTTATTAATGTATTTGTCAAACAATTATTGGATGGCAATTTGGCAACATTAGAGGAGTAATGATAAAAAGTAATAATAGAAGACAATAGAACAGTAGGACAGGGATGGTAGGCACAATGGTACACTTATTGCTGCCAACCTGCCTTCCATTGAGGACCTGTAGACTGCACGAGTCAAAAAGAGGGCGGGGAAAATATTGACTGACCCCTCGCATCCTGGACATAAATTGTTTCAACTCCTACCCTCAAATCGTCGCTACAGAGCACTGCACACCAAGACAACTAGACACAAGAACAGTTTTTTCTCGAGCGCCATCACTCCGCTAAACAAATAATTCCCTCAACACTGTCAGACTTTTTACTAAATCTGCACTTCTATTTCTACTAGTTGTTCTCATCATTCCTATCACCCATTTCCTCCCACTTAGGACTGTATGACTGTAACTTGTTGCTTGTATCCTAAGATTTCTATTGATTGTTTCTTCATTGCTTATTTGACCCCTATGACAATCATTAAGTGTTGTACCACGTGTTTCTTGACAAATGTGTCTTTTTCTTTTGTGTACACTGAGAGCACATACACCAAGACAAATTCCTTGTGTGTCCAATCACACTTGGCCAATAAAGAATTCCGTTCCGTTCTATTCTATTCTGTTCTGTTCTCTATTCTTTTTTCTATTCTTATCTTTATTTTCTATTCTATTCTGTTCTGTTCTATTCTATTCTATTCTATTCTTATGCACCATGGTGTTAGGTGTTAAATGTTGTAACACAAACTGGCAAGGCTGATATTTTAACTCCACATCCTTCCTCATCCTTTCTCTATTGTTTTCTTTTTGTTTTGTCATTTTTAATCCCACTGATGATAGAATCCTTTATCAAAGCGAAAGTGGATTCCACCGTGAACCAATTTCCGCCTCGTATTCGCTTGTAAACACTATGAGTCTTCAGAGAGGGGCGGCATGCAAGACTAAATTATTATTATTATTATTATTATTATTATTATTATTATTATTACTACTGCTACTGCTACTACTACTACTATTACTACTACTACTACTACTACTGTTGTTGTTGTTGTTATTATTATTATTATTATTATTATTATTATTATTATTATTATTAGAAAAAGAAACAGAAACATAGAAGACTGACGGCAGAAAAAGACCTTATGGTCCATCTAGTCTGCCCTTATACTATTTCCTGTATTTTATCTTACAATGGATATATGTTTATCCCAGGCATGTTTAAATTCAGTTACTGTGGATTTACCGACCACGTCTGCTGGAAGTTTGTTCCAAGGATCTACTACTCTTTCAGTAAAATAATATTTTCTCATGTTGCCTTTGATCTTTCCCCCAACTAACTTCAGATTGTGTCCCCTTGTTCTTGTGTTCACTTTCCTATTAAAAACACTTCCCTCCTGAACCTTATTTAACCCTTTAACATATTTAAATGTTTCGATCATGTTCCCCCTTTTCCTTCTGTCCTCCAGACTATACAGATTGAGTTCATTAAGTCTTTCCTGATACGTTTTATGCTTAAGACCTTCCACCATTCTTGTAGCCCGTCTTTGGACCCGTTCAATTTTGTCAATATCTTTTTGTAGGTGAGGTCTCCAGAACTGAACACAGTACTCCAAATGTGGTCTCACCAGCGCTCTATATAAGGGGATCACAATCTCCCTCTTCCTGCTTGTTATACCTCTAGCTATGCAGCCAAGCATCCTACTTGCTTTTCCTACTGCCCGACCACACTGCTCACCCATTTTGAGACTACCCCTAAATCCTTCTCTTCTGAGGTTTTTGCTAACACAGAACTGCCAATGCAATACTCAGATTGAGGATTCCTTTTCCCCAAGTGCATTATTTTACATTTGGAAACATTAAACTGCAGTTTCCATTGCTTTGACCATTTATCTAGTAAAGCTAAATCATTTACCATATTACAGACCCCTCCAGGAATATCAACCCTATTGCACACTTTAGAGTCATCTGCAAATAGGCAAACATTATTATTATTATTATTATTATTATTATTATTATTATTATTATTATTATTCACGGCCTTCTTGCTAAGTTTATCTCTCTGCCACCATCCCGCCGGCCTCCCTGCTTCTTTCTTTGAGGCAACCTGTTGCTCCCTCGCCTCTTTCTGGAGAGTGGGGTTTGTATGCTTTTGTGTACGAAAGTGTGGTGTTGTGTGGGGGGAAGGGGAACCACAAAAACCGAAGGTGTTCCGGAAATTTTGTCGATTTGGTTCAGTCACTTCCCTTAGCGAAGAGAGAGAAAATGGCCTCTCCTCCCGAGAGAACCTCCCTCAGTTCTCTCTCACCATGCCTTGAAGATGGGGAATCTCATTTTCAAGGTTTGGTTACCTCCCCCTGTATGTGTGTGTGTGTGTGTGTGTGAGAGAGAGATGATTAGATTTAGATTTAATTGGATGTGTATGCCGCCCCTCTCTGAGGACTCGGGGCGGCTCACAGCATGTACAGAAAACAAGAAACAATAATAACAATCCAATTTATTCCTTAAAAAACAATCTTAAAATTCTAATTAAAAATACTATCAATATCATTCATTCAACAGTCAAACGAAAGCATTCATTAGTCAGGGGGGGAGATCTAAGGAACCCTAGGCCTGGCGGCAAAGATGAGTTTTTAAACTCTTTCGGAAGATGAGTAGGGTGGGGGCAGTACGAATCTCCGGGGGGAGCTGATTCCAGACTCCCGGGCCCCCACAGAGAAGGCCCTTCCTTTAGGTCCCGCCAGCCGACATTGTTTGGTCGATGGGACCCTAAGGAGGCCAACTTTGTGGGACCTCACTGGTCGCTGGGATTCGTGCGGCAGAAGGCGGTCTCGGAGATAGATAGAGGAGGGAGGGGAGAGGGAGGGAGAGAGGAAGGAAAGGGAGGAGGGAGAAGGAGTGGAGAAGAGAGAGAATGAGATAGATAGAGAGATAGAAAGAGAGGGGAGGGTGGGGAAGAGGGGGAGGGAGGGGGAGAAGGGATGAAGGCAGAGGGAGGGAGGGAAGGAGGAGGAGGGAGGGAAGAAAAGAGGGAGAGGGAGGGGAAAGAGGGAGAAAGATAGGAGAGAGTGAGAGGAGGGCAGAGGGAGAGGGAGGGAAGGAGAGAGAGAGAGGGAGGAGAAAGAGAAGGAACGAAATAGAGAGGAGAGAGTGAGAGGAGGGGAGAGGGAAAGGAAGGCAGAGAGGGAGGGAAGGAAGAAACGAGGGGAGACTGGAGGGTGGGTGAGAGAGGAAGAGGGAGGGGGAGAGGGATGAAAGGAGAGAGGGAGAGAGAGTGGGGAAAGATGGGGTGGAAAAGAGGGAGCAAGATAGATAGGAGAATGGGGAGAGGGGAGGAAGGCCGAGAGGTAGGTAGGGAAGTAGGAAGAGAGGGAGGGAGTGGAGGAGGGAGGGAGGAAGAGGGAGAGGGAGGGGAAAGAGGGAGAAAGATAGAGAGGAGAGAGAGGGGTGGAAAGCAGAGAGGGAGAGAGCGAAGGAGGAGGAGAGGGAGGGAAGGAGAGAGGGATGGGAGGGGGAGGAAGGCAGAGAGGGAGGGAGAGAAGGGGAGAGGGTAGGAGGGAGGGAAGGAGAAAGGGAGAGAGAGTGGGAAAGTGGGAGGGGAGAGACAGTAGGAGACAGAGGGAGAGAAAGAGTGACTGAGTGAATGAGTCAGGGAGACATTAAATAGAAAAAGGGAACTTTGTTTAGACTGGTTGATCTGGGCTGCTCTCCCAAATATTTTGTGATTTGCATGTGGGGATATTTCACAAAGGCAGTGACCCAAAGCGAGTCTGCCGTACGAGGAAGTATTTCTAACAATTTTTTCAGGAGGGGGGGCATTGCTTTAAGTAAATAATCCCCCTCCCTCCATCCCCAGTGTGGAACTATCTGCATGGAGGCCTCTTAGAAACATAGAAACATAGAAGATTGACTGCAGAAAAAGACCTCCTGGTCCATCTAGTCTGCCCTTATACTATTTCTTGTATTTTATCTTAGGATGGAGCATTAGCATCCTTGCTCAGAAATACATTTGACTAACTCTGCGAGGACTCGGTGTAGGTAGTCCACGAGTTACGACCACAACAGAGCCCCAAGTTTAATAATTTGGCGCTCCGGTGATCAATGCTCCCTATTGGCTCTGTTAATCCATGTTCCCTATTGCCCATTCGTTAACGCTGTTTTCTCACACAACTTTTCTTGTCGCCATCATTAAATGGACTGCTCTGGCGCTTAAGCGAATAACACGGTCCTTAAGTGAATCGGCTTGACTTTGCTTGTCGGAAAGGTCTCTAAAAGGGAATCAGGCGATCTCCGGGACACTGCGACCGTTATAAAATAGGACTCAGCTGCCGGGTGTCGAAATTTTGAATCACATGGCCATCCCCAGGGGGGAGGCTGCAACGGGCCTAAGCATGTGAGAGAAGACATGGTCCTAAGTTACTTTTTTACCTCAGGGTCATGGTAGCTACAAACAGTCACTAAACGAACCACTGTCATAAATTGAGGCCTTCGATTAGGGTCTTGCTCTGAAACTCTGGAGAACCGCCAATATTTTTTTTTTCAACCAGCCACGGCAGCTGCGGCTTCTAACGTCATCGGAACTCCAGCCGCGCGCCCACCGGTTATTTTATATGTGGGTCGATGTATTTGTGTGTGTGTATACACACACACATCGGGGCCCTCTAACGCTTCCTCCTCCAAACCCAGCAGCCACACCAAAGGGGCACCCAAGCCGTCGAACTCCGCTCTCCGAGGATGGCGAACGTCTTTTAGCATCTCGCTTTCTTCTCAGAGAAGGCCCCAACTTCCGTTTTGGGAAAATAATTTTATTTTTCCTTTGTTTTGCTTCCCCCCACCCGTCCCCGGTCTCCCCTCTTCCCCTCCGGTGTCTCTTCTGCAAGAAGGGAGAGAGAGGGGAGCCTCCCCCACCCGATCGGTTTTCAGGGTTTTTCCACAGCGACATGAACATCGCCGCTGTCTGAGGCGGCCCTGTCTCTCTTTCTCTCTCTCTCTCTCTATTCTAGGCCCGATCCGTTTTAGTTAATCCAATTAGAGTCAGGCGGCTGCACGCGACAGTTACATTGTTTGTTCAGCGCCAGGAACTTTAATAGAGTCAGGATGTGGTTAACGGGTGACAAAAACACACACACATACACACACACAGAGTAAACCCAGAGCAGTCTCTTTCTGTACAGGCAAGTCGAGGAGAGGGGGGAAAACGGAAAAGAGAGGAGAAAAATGCAAAGAAAAGAAAAGAATGGGAAGGAAAGGAAAGGGAAGAGAGGAAACAGACAAGGAGTTCCCACCTGCCAACTGGTTTAATCTGAGGACGGTGATTGTGGCTGGTCCCTGACTTACAACGGCCCATTTAGTGACCCCTCAAAGTTTACCACAGCACTCAATAAATTGACCGGGGTCTGTTTTTCACAGTTATTTTTCACATACTATTATTCACATACTATTTTCGCAGTATTTCCATGGTCATGGGTTCAAAATTCAGATGGATTCACATTTGTGACCGTCGCTGTGTCCCCAGATGATGTAAAGCCAAGCCAATGGGGGAAGTTGATTCGCTTAACAACCGTTGGCTTACTCAGTGATCAATGGCAGTGATCTGCCTAACCGTGGTGGCAACAAAGGTTGTAGAGTGGGGCAGAGGTCACTTAGCCAAGGTCTCGCTTAATGACAGAAATGTCAGGCTCACTTGTCATATGTCGAGGACTACCCATATTGCTTTCGTAGTGTCTTTAATATAATTTAATTCAATTTATTTGACTTCTATGGCCCCCAATCCCGTAGGACTCACAACAATAAAAACAATGCAATAATAAAAAGAAGTTGAACAACTACAGTAAATAAAACCCAATGACCCTAACAACCATTATAAACCATTTTTATACACTGTGGCGAGGGGGGCGTTTGCCCAGGTCCGCCTGGTGCACCAGTTGCGGCCCTATTTGGATAGGGAGTCTTTGCTCATGGTCACTCATGCTCTTATCACCTCGAGGTTCGACTACTGCAATGCTCTCTACATGGGGCTACCTTTGAAGAGTGTTCGGAAACTTCAGATCGTCCAAAACACAGCGATTTTGGGCCTTCCGAGACATGCCCATATCTCGTCATCACTCTACAGACTGTATTGGCTACCGATCTGTTTCCGGACACAATTCAAAGTGTTGGTATGACCTATAAAGCCCTACATGGCATAGAACCAGATTATCTCCAAGACCGCCTTCTGCCGCACGAATCCCAGCGACCGGTGAGGTCCCAGAGAGTTGGTCTCCTTAGGGTCCCATCGACCAAACAATGTCGGCTTGCGAGCCTTCTCTGTGGGGGCCCCGGCCCTCTGGAATCAACTCCCCCCAGAGATTCACACTGCCCCCACCCTCCTTGCCTTCCAAAAGAGGGAAATTGTGATCCTGCTGTATAGAACGCTGGTGGGACCCCATTTGGAATACTGTGTCCAGTTCTGGAGACCTCACCTACAAAAAGATATGGATCAAATTGAACGGGTCCAAAGACGGGCTACAAAAATGGTGGAAGGTCTTAAGCATAAAACTGATCAGGAAAGACTTAATGGACTCCATCTGTATAGTCTGGAGGACCGAAGGGAAAGGGGGGACATGATGAAAACCTTTAAATATGTTAAATGGTTAAATAAGGTTCAGGAGGGAAGAGTTTTTCATAGGAAAGTGAACACAAGAACAAGGGGGCACAATCTGAGGTTGGTTGTGGGGAAGATCAGAAGCAACGTGAGAAAATATTATTTCACTGAAAGAGTAGTAGATGCTTGGAACAAACTTCCAGCAGATGTGGATGGTAAATCTGCAGTAACTGAATTTAAACATGCCTGGGATAAACATATATCCACCCTAAGATAAAATACAGGACATAGTATAAGGGCAGACTAGATGGACCATGAGGTCTTTTTCTGCTGTCAATCTTCTATGTTTGTATGTTTCTAAGTAAAGGACAATTTATTTATTTATTATTTTATTTATTTATTTTGTCAAACAATTATAGGGTGATAATATGTACAAACAAAACATTAGATAAGTAATGATAAAAAGTAACAAAACAAGACAATAGGACAACAGGATAGGCTTTGGTTAGCTTTTGCAAATATTGGCCAACCAATGTTGGCTTGCCGACTAGTAGAAGGCTAGAGGATTAATTTTTGAACACTGTCTGCTCATATTTTTGAGTTGGGGAAAAAATACTTTAAGGCAGGCAAATCAAAGAAGGTTTGTGGGTGGGAAACCAGGTGTAGGTTCTTTAAAGTAGCAAACACAGTGAGCAGAGATCTGTGATGGAGAGCCAAACCTCCCCATTCTGTGCTCAGAATGTCTCGTTCTTTTATCCTAAATATGCCATCTCCTTTGCATTCTGGATTGTAACATCTCAGGGTGGCTAAGAATATAATCCATTTTGTAAACCTGGAATCTGCTCATTTCCCCCCCGCCCCCCCCCTCTAAAAGATTCAAGAGAGACAACTGACATAGAATAGAACAGAACAGAACAGAATTCTTTATTGGCCTCGTGTGATTGGATACACAAGGAATTTGTCTTTGGTGCAGATGCTCTCAGTGTATATAAAAGTAAGGAGAAATTTCCTGTCTGTTGGAATTCAGGGAGATGGCTTGCGTCCAGAAATTGTGGATGCCCCAATACCGAACATTTTAAGAAGTTTAAGTTTATTGGATTTATATGGGGGCGCCTTACAAGACAATATATATCAAAATCCAAATAATTAAAATTCAGTTACCACTAAAAAACTGAAGAACCGATTAAAATACATACTTAACCCTTCAATTAACAAACACACTATACATTCATTGGTCAGAATCTAATAACCCCAAGCTTGGCTCTTACGGAAGGCGAGGAGGGTGGGAGCAACAAGAATCTCTGGGGGAAGCTGATTCCAGAGGGCCGGGGCCCCCACAGAGAAGGCTCTTCTCCTAGGTCCCGCCAAATGACATTGTTTAGTTGATGGGACCTGTAGAAGGCTGACTCTGTGGGACCTAACCAGTCGCTGGGATTCATAAATTTATTTATTTATTTGATTATTTATTTTGTTTGTTAAACATGCACAAGATAGCAGGTATTGGTATAAACATAAACATAAGCGAAGTAGGTACAGAGAGCCATCGTGGGGCTTCCAAGATTCACCCATGTTTCTTCAACACACCGTGGCTTGCATTGGCTGCCGATCAGTTTCCGGTCACAATTCAAAGTGTTGGTCATGACCTTTAAAGCCCTACATGGCATTGGACCAGAGTACCTCCGGAACCGCCTGCTACCGCATGAATCCCAGTGACCGATAAGGTCCCACAGAGTTGGCCTTCTCTGGGCCCTGTCGACTAAACAATGTCGTTTGGGGGGCCCCAGGGGAAGAGCCTTCTCTGTGGCGGCCCTGGTCCTCTGGAACCAATCCCCCCCGGAGATTAGAATTGCCCCCACCCTCCCTGTCTTTCGTAAACTACTCAAGACTCATTTATACCGCCAGGCATGGGTTGAGTTGAGATATTCCTTCCCCCTAGGCCATTACAAGTTATGCATGGTATGTTTGTGTGTATGTTTGGTTTTTATAAATAAGGGTTTTTAGCTATTTTATTATTGGATTGTCACATGCTGTTTTTATCATTGTTGTATGCCGCCCCGAGTCTACGGAGAGGGGCAGCATACAAATCCAATAAATTATTATTATTAATTATTATTACAGGAAATTCAGAGAAAAGGACAGTAAGACAGGAACGGTAGGCACAATGGAGTGCTTATGTGGGTCCTTTACAGACCTCTTAGGAATGGGGTGAGGTTGACCATAGCCAGTCTAAGATTAAAGTTTTGGGGGTTTGGGGAAGAAACCACAGAGTCATGTAGGACATTCCAGGCGTTGACCGCTCTGTTGCTGAAGTTTTATTTTCTGCAGTCGAGTGTGGAGCGTTTTACATTGAGCTTGAATCTATTGTGTGCCCGTGTATTGTTGCAGTTGAAGCTGAAGTGTTCATGGACAGGTAGGACATTTCAAGCGAACCAAATTGGAAGTTGCAGGGAATTAGGTTCAATAGGTAGATAGCTGGCATTCGAAAACCAACATGGAAAATTGTGGTTGTCTCTATTGTGGTTAAGCAACCCTGAGTCCCTTGGGAATGGGCGGAATACAAATTAAATAAATAAATAAATAAATATTTTAAAAATGGAAGTGGTTGACATCATGGTTATCGATAGGAAATACTCATATTTTGTGGTTTCTGAGTTTCTTCACATTCTGTTGCAAGAATGTGAGAAAGAGGAACAAGGAGGGCCTTTGAATTGTGGCTCAGACAGGCTGACACCATTAATAATAATAATAATAATAATAATAATAATAATAATAATAATACAACAAAATCGGAAGGGACCTTGGAGGTCTTCGAGTCCAACCCTACTACTTCAGACAGATGGTTATCCAACATCTGCTTAAAAACTTGTGAAGTTGTGAACTGTTGGGACATTCACAACTTCTGGAGTTGGGACATTCACTAAAAAGTGACAACTTTTCCGAAAATACCCCGAGTGCAGAAAGAACCATCAATCCAACCAATGATTTATATATTTTCTCTTCGTACACAATAAGTGCTTTTAGTGAACAGAGTACTGTCTGAGTCAATTTGTTTGCATGACAATATTAAACTCCTAATTTCTACCTCTATTGTCCAGCCATTCATAAAACAGATCCCAAGTTCCAAAATATTATCTGTCTTCTTCTTCTTCAGTGTTAATCTATCCATTTCCACAATCTAATAGTTTTTAATTATTTCTTCTTCTGTGAGTGCTTCCTAATTCTTCCAGTGTTGCACAAGTACAATTCTTGCTGCTGTAATATTAAATATACATTTCCTTTATCATATTTATCTGGTAATGTGCCTAACAAAAATAACTTACTGCTATGTATGAGTGGAAGAACACAATTATTGTACATTTAATAAACGGAACAATAGTGAGAGTAAATCAATGGGTTGCTCTAGATTTGGTCTGGTTCTCTGAACCAGTAGCAGCAGTGGCGGGAGGCTGGGCCCACCCACCCAGTATACCCCTGCACATGAGTGAGCCGGGGTGGCGCAGCAGGTAGAGTGCTGTACTGCAGGCCACTGAAGCTGACTGTAGATCTGAAGGTCAGTGGTTCAAATCTTATCACCGGCTCAAGGTTGACTCAGCCTTCCATCCTTCCGAGGTGGGTAAAATGAGGACCCAGATTGTGGGGGCAATAGCTGGCTCTGTTAAAAAGTGCTATTGCTAACATGTTGTAAACCGCCCTGAGTCTAAGGAGGAGGGTGGCATAAAAATTGAATGAATGAATGAATGAATGAATGAATAAATAAATAAATAAATAAATAAATAAATAAATAAATGTGTAGATGTGTCATATGTGCACATGAAACGGTAGCAACGGGTTTTAGAAACAACTCCTGGAGTAAATGCAATACACTGGATTAGTTTGTTGCGTGGATTAGTTTGTTGCGTGTATTTAGGCAATGTGTTTGAAAAATCTCTGATTGAATGGGTACAGGTAGGATCAGTGAACAAAATTTGAAAAATATACCTTGGCTTTATGCTGGGTAGGGGTGTATAAACAGGATCTTTTATCTTCCATTTATATGTATAAAAGTCTTTGTGGATCCAGAGAAAGCTTTTGATAAAGTAAATAGTCTTGAGTTATGGAATGCTTTCTAGGAGCATGGTGTTGAGAAGGGATTGCTGAATGTAACTGAAATTTATATATAAAATTTATCTGGCCATTTCATCAATAAATTACAAGATTAATCTGTTTGAGAATTCATGGAATGCTTAGTGAGTCTTTAGCTCAGAATACAGAAGGGAGTAAGAAAAGAATTTGCAATTCTCCTTATTTTTATTTGTGAATTAGATTTTAATCCAATCTTTATTATTTTATAGGTAACATATTTAATAATCCCTCCTCCTATTTTTCCCACAACAACAATCTCGTGAGGTGGATTAGATTGAGAGAAAGGAACTGGCCCAAAGTCTCAAATTAGCTTTCGTACATAAATTGAGATTAGAACCCACTGTCTGTTGGTTTCTAGGCCAGCACTTTATCTCCACAAAACCGGCTCTCTTATTTGTTCAATGATGCACTCATTCATCCTGAATGAATAACCATCTCAAGAATCTTATAATGATGCTGGGGATGTGTCAGTTGAGGATGTGAACGCATCTGTACTTTTGAACACAAATGATGCAATGCTGGCTGAGAACTCAAATTTTGCAATTTGCAGCAAATATTGAAAAGGTTGCATGATGCAAGGACGGGTCTGAAAACTAATGGTTTGTGGATTAATGAACTTGTGTTTAACAGGAAAACAGAATAAACAGTTGCAAGTTATATGGACATGGCAAACAACTTAAAACAAGTAGATCGGGTTGTCACCCCTGTTAAAATGTTTATTAAAGAAGGGCAAATGAATTGAGAAATACTAGGAGAGGCAAACACTAATACAGATAGTCCTTCCCTTTCGACCAATTGTTCAGTGACCCATCAAAGTTATGAAGGATCTCTCTGGAGAGATGCTTTCAACCTAGATTCAACAGTTTAATTTAACCACTGCAAAAGAGGTTGTTGGTCACCTGACCGACCCATGGAATTCTCAACTCACAATCAGGAGGCTGTGAGTTCAATCCTAGGCAGAGGCTGATATTTATCTCTGGGCACAATGAGAATATATTCACTGAACAAAACTCCGCATTGGTGACCAGAAGAGCATCCAGCCATTAAACACATTGCCCAGACTCCACCCTGCAAGGGATTAAAAAGGTAAAGGTTTCCCTTGTACAAACTTGAGTGTAAAAAATATGACTTCAGTAACCGAGTTGTCGAAGTGTGGAACTCATTACCGGACTCCATAGAGTCATCCCCAAACCCCCAACACTTTACCCTTAGATTATCTACGGTTGACCTATCCAGATTCCTAAGAGGTCAGTAAGGGGCAAGTACAAGTGCACTAGAGTGCCTTCCGTCCCCTGTCCTATTGCTCTCCTATATCTCCTATACCTTTCTTCTATTCCTATATCTCTTCTTCTATTCTTCTATTCTTTCGTTCTATTACTATATCTTCTTTTCTATTTTTTCATAGATATATTTTACTGTGAGTATCTCCTCTATAACCTTCATAATGTATTTCACTATGTGTGTGTGTGTGTGTGTGTGTGTATATACAGGGTATATATATATATATATATATATATATATATATATATATATATATATATATATATATATACCCACTAAATCCCTCATTGTGTATTGGACAAAATAAATAAATAAAATAAAATAAATAAAAATAAATAAATAAAATAAAATACGTGCTAGTTGTTCCTGACTCTAGGGGGTGGTGCTCATCTACATTTCTAATGGACTGGACTGGACTGTTGTCCAGTCTCCATGGTCAAGTAGCTGGCATGATTAAACTCCAAAGGCGCACAGAAAGCTGTTACCTTCCCACCAAAGGTGGTCCCTATTTTTCTACTTGCCTTTTTAACGTGCTTTCGACCTGCTACATTGGCAGAAGCTGGGACAAGTAATGGGAGCTCACTCTGTTATGCGGTACTAGGGATTCAAACTGCCGAACCGCCGACCTTTCAATCAAGAAGCTCAGCATCTTAGCCACTGAGCCACCGCGTCCTTGGATTATGCGTCCTTGCGAGGGATGACGAGGTCGTTAAAAGATGGACCAGATTACTTATTGGATTGTCTTTCCCTCACGTATCCCAGTGACTGGTCAGGTGCCACAGAGTTGGCCTTCTCCAGGTCCCATCGGCTAAGCAATGCTGTCTGGCGGGACCTAGGGGAAGAGCCTTCTCTGTGGCAGCCCCGGCCCTCTGGAATCAACTCCCCCCTGAGATTCGTACTACTCTCTTAGCCTTTTCTTAAGAACCATTTTCTACTTAAGAACCCGAGCCCGTAAAAATTTCCCAGGAAATTTGAGTGTGGCACAAAGGCCAGTTTCCTGCCATTCCCCCTTTAATCCCGGCCATCTCGGGCTTTTCTGGGCTGCCAGAGGAGCCTTTCGGTGGTGCTTAAGGAGGCTTTGGCAGTCCAGAGCGAACGAAGCATTTTCCTTTCTCTGGGCACTTGGAGAGGGAATAAACCTCTGCCCAGAGAAAAGAAACACTCCCTTCGCTCTGGGCAGCGACTGTCCTCTTCCTCCTCTTCCTCCTCCTCCTTCCACCCAGATTCCGAGCTTTTATTTCCTTCCTAATAGGTTTGCATGCATTATTTGCTATTACATTGATTCCTATGGGAAAAATTGCTTCTACTTACAAACTTTTCTACTTAAGAACCTGGCGACGGAACGAATTAAGTCCTTAAGTAGAGGCGCACTGGAGTGTAAGACCCACCTTAGTTTTGGGGGTGGAAAATACGGGGGGAAAATCTACTTCACCTTTCCTTCTGAACCGAAACTGGGTCAAATCCAAAGAAGACCTGGAATTGGATCTAAAGCAACTTGACTTGAGGGTGGAAAACAAAAACGTTTTCATTTATTGCCATTGTTTTTTTTTAACTCTGGCCAGCTGTGTCTGAAACGAGACCTTTATCGTAATCCAGCAACCCTCCCTTGCATTCGGTGTAGGTTGCCCTAAAGGATCATCTGTTGCCAGATCTGCTTTTTTTGGAGGTTGAAGTCGATCCAAAATGCAGGTGCCGTAATGTTCTGTCTGTTTGGCTTGCACGGATCACCAGTTTGTTGAGCACCAGGTGCTGATTACAACCTTTGAAGTCCTAAATACTTCTTTCCTCCCACTTAAAACCAACATTTATTAATATAAGGATACCGGCTCGGTAATTGTCCATGAGAAAATGGCCTTGGTATTTTAATTGATGCGATCTTACATCATTAGAAATATCATTCCCAAACTGCAGGGTTGAATCACGGAGGTTTATCCTGCATTGGCAAGGCCCTACCTGAAGAATGACACCTGTTCAGGTTAGCGACATTTGAGAAATATTCAGAGGTTTAGGATAGGGAGGTGGTCAGAAAATGGCACCCAATGTGCCTGATGGAGAGAGAATAGAATAGAATAGAATATAGAGGAGAAATAAAGTAGAATAGGAATAGGAATAGAATAGGTTTATTGGCCAAGTGTGATTGGACACACAAGGAATTTGTCTTTGATGCATCCACTCTCAGTGTACATCAAAGAAAATATACATTTGTCAAGAATTATGAGGCACAACACAATGATTGTCAAATAAGCAATGAAAAAACAATCAATATTAATAAAAATCTTAAGGATGGAATGAAATGAAATGAAATGGAATGGAATAGAATAGAGTAGAATTCTTTATTGGCCGAGTGTGATTGGACACACCAGGAATTTGTCTTGGTGCATATGCTCTAAGTGTACATAAAAGAAAAAGATACATTTGTCAAGAATCAAGAGGTGCAACACTTAATGAGTGTCATAGGGGTCAAATAAGCAATGAAGAAACAATCAATATTAATAAAAATCTTAAGGATGGAATAGAATAGAATAGAATAGAATTCTTTATTGGCCAAGTGTGATTGAACACACAAGGAATTTGTCTTGGTGCATATGCTCTCAGTATACATATAAAAATATACATTTGTCAAGAATCAAGAGGTGCAACACTTAATGATTGTCATAAGGGTCAAATAAGCAATGAAGAAATAATCAATATTAATAAAAAATATTGGGATACAAGCAACAAGTTACAGTCATACAGTCACATGTGGGAGGAAATGGGTGATAGAAATGATGAGAAAAACTAGTAGTAATAGTAATGCAGACTTAGTAAATAGTTTGACACTGTTGAGAGAATTATTTGTTTAGCAGAGTGATGGCATTTGGGAAAAACTGTACTTGTGTCTTGGTGTGCAATGCTGTAGTGACGTTTTGAGGGTATGAGTTGAAACAGTTTATATCCAGGATGCGAGGGGTCAATAAATATTTTCCCCGCCCTCTATTTGACTCGTGCAGTATACGGATTCTCAGTGGAAGGCAGGTTGGCAGCAATTGGTTTTTTCTGCAGTCCTGATTCTCCTCTGAAGTCTGTGTCGGTCTTGTTGGGTTGCATTGGGTTTGTTCTTGAGAGGAGATACAATCGCACACTACTATTCCATGCAAATAACCAGAGGGTCTTGCAAATAGCTAAAGCAACCAATTTTATTGTTCTGTGCCTTCTATGTTACAATAATTTTGCTTGATTTTCCCTTGGAATGACCAGATAAGGCTTCATGGATCTTGGGGGAAGTCAAGCTCATGCCTTTTGTGATTATGCAAGGATTCTAAGCTAGGTTGCTCCCTTGACTCCTCCTTCCAGCTTAGCTGCTAGTTTTCGGACATCTTCACATTCATTATTATGTAGCAGAAGTCTTCTCAATCCAATGTGCAAACTAGGGATTAACGGTTTTAAGTTTGTAACTGGTCCTCGATTTATGGCTATGTGAGGTAGTTGTCAAGGAAGTTTTGGTCTCCTTCTATGACCTTTCTTGCTGTAGCTGTTAACTGAATCTCTGCAGCTGTTGAATTAGTAATGTGTAAAATCTACAATTGTGTGTAAATGGACAAGCTAACGATGAAGCTGAACGACCAGAAAGAATGTTATAACACCTGGACTAATTGGTACAAATGGATACAAAAAAGAAAGCCAAAAAATCAATAGCAGATGGACGCGGAAACAGAAAAATAATTGTATATATTTAATATGTAAACTAAAGAATATATTTACTTATTTACTTATTTACTTGATTTATATGCCGCCCCTCTCTGAGGACTTCATATTATTATGAATATAAATGTACGGATGTTGATTTACCTGAAAATATTAAGATGCAAATTCATAAAAATCAATAAAAACTGTGGCTAATATGATCCAGTTGAATGGCTGTAAATTGAGAACAACCTATATAGGAAAAGTGATTTGATGAGAAAGTTAATAAAAGTTTCTTAATAGTAAGGGCAGTTTCCCAGTGGGGCCAGTGACCCATAGATAGTTGTCAATCCTATATTGGGATTCCAGAGTTTTGACGCGTGTCCATGTTTGGAGATTGGGACTATTTTTGTATTCATATATTTTATTTGGCTTATAAATGACTCAAATTGTGTCCAGCTCTGAGCTGTTTAAGACTTTCAAACCGTAATATGATTAAAAATGAAAATCACGGCAGCGTAAAAAATATACCGTACTTTTTGGAGTATAAGACTAACCTTTTTCCTCCCTAAAACAGGCTGAAAATTTGGGTGCGTCTTATATTCTGTAGCTTTTTCAAAGCTTCTTTTTTTTCCAGCCCTAACAAGGTGTTAATAATCTTCCCAGCTCTTACACCCTTGCAGGATTTTTCATTGCTACTTGCTCCAAATAAGGTTTTTTTCAGCCCAAACCAGGGAATAAAATAATGTACTGAAGCTGACCAGACTAAGGATGCTAGCCAGATGAATACCTGGTTGGTAGATTTTTCTCCCCTTATTTTCCTCCCCCCAAACTAAAGTGCATCTTATACTTTTATACATCTTATACTCCAAAAATTATGGTAACTCACTCCAGCATTGGGAGAAAAATACATAACCCATATCCCAAACCATTTCTTGGGCCTATGATGGGAACATTGGCTCTTTATAATTGTGTGAAATGGACTTTTTAATAATTCAGGTATCATAGAAGCTAACATAGAAACATAGAAGATTGACGGCAGAAAAAGACCTCATGGTCCATCTAGTTTAGGATGGATCTATGTTCATCCCAGGCATGTTTCAATTCAGTTACTGTGGATTTACCAACCACGTCTGCTGGAAGTTTGTTCCAAGGATCTACTACTCTTTCAGTCAAATAATATTTTCTCACGTTGCTTCTGATCTTTCCCCCAACTAACCTCAGATTGTGCCCCCTTGTTCTTGTGTTCACTTTCATCTTAAAAACACTTCCCTCCTGAACCTTATTTAACCCTTTAACATATTTAAATGTTTTGATCATGTCCCCCCTTTCCCTTCTGTCCTCCAGACTCTACAGATGGAGTTCATGAAGTTTTTCCTGATAGGTTTTATGCTTGAGACCTTCCACCATTTTTGTAGCCCGTCTTTGGACCCATTCAATTTTATCCTGGTGGTCACATAGAAACGAAATCTTTGTGGTTCTTCCTTCACTCTGGAATTTCTTACGTCCCACTTGCTTTTGAAAATTTAACGCTTGACAAAAATGTAGCTTTGGTGTCTTGCTTCATCTGCTGGTTTGGATTAATGGAAAACCGAATACAACTTCGCTATCTAATGTAGAGCTAGTCTTCAATGTTAAGCTCAGATTTTAAGTTGCTGAATGAGGAATTTGTTAAGTGAGTTTGGCCCCATTTAACGAACTTTCTCACAACAGTTGTTAAGTGAATCACTGCAATTGTTAAATTAGCGACATGGTTTTTAAGCAAATTTGGCCTTCCCCTTGACATTGCTTGTCTCAGAAGGGGGAGTCCCATGACCGTGGGATACTGCAACCATCATAACTGTGAGTCAAGCCTCTGAATTTAAATGACGTGACCATCGGGGTGCAGCAATGGCCATTAAGCACGAAAAAGGGTCGTAAGTCACCTTTTTCAAGGCTGTTGCAACTTCAAACAGTCACTAAGTGAATTGTCGAGGACTATCTATGTTTGAATTAGCAATTTTCATTGCTAGGAGCACCTTATAAGTAACACAGTAGGAAAAGTTAAGTAGTCTAATCATTTTTTTCAAGCAGAATGTTTGATAAGAAATAAATAATATCTAAAAAAATAGCCAAGAGCCATTGATATAATGATCAAGGCATAGAAACATAGAAGATTGATGGCAGAAAAAGACCTCATGATCCATCTAATCTGCCCTTACACTATTTCCTGTATTTTATCTTAGGATGGATCTATGTTTATCCCAGGCGTGTTTAAATTCAGTGGCTGTGGATTTACCAACCATGTCTGCTGGAAGTTTTTTCCAAGGATCTACTACTCTTTCAGTAAAATAATATTTTCTCATGTTGCTTGTCATTTTCCCCCCAACAGCATCAGGCTACAAACCAGGAGACCATGAATTCTAGTTTTGCATGGGCAAGGTCACCTAGTCATATATCTAAATAACATCAACAACAACAACAACAACAACAACAACAATAATAATAATAATAATAATAATAATAATAATTTATTAGATTTGTATGCCGCCCCTCTCCGAGGACTCGGAGCGGCTACATATAATAATATATCTCTATATATCTAATATATCTCTATATTTCTCTATCTCTATAATTTCTATCTCTCATCTCTATCTCTATCTCTATCTCTATCTCTATCTCTCTGTCTGTCTGTCTGTCTGTCTGTCTGTCTGTCTGTCTGTCTGTCTGTCTATCTATCTATCATTTATCTCTATCTATCTATCTATCTATCTATCTATCTATCTATTTATCTATTTATCTATCTATCTATCTTCTGGGTGAAACTATAATATGGTTTCATTGAGGGAATACAATGTTCAGTCCATAAAACAACATTCTTTAATTAAGTTGTGCTTTCAGGTTTAATATATTGTGCAAATCTCTCAGACTTGATTTCATTATTCTATTCTATTCTGTTCTGTTCTCGACTCCACTCCACTCCACTCCCTCATTCCCTCATTCTATTATTATTCTGTTCTTCTATTTTTCTATTCTCCATGGGCTTTCTGGCTGAGAATGATGGGGCCGGAGACTCCAGCTTTAAATCACTTCTAAATTCCTTGGATCAGATGATTTCAAGAGGGGCAACTCTTGGAAGCCCAGAAACCGATGCCGTTAATCTACTTAAAAAGTGGAGCTGTAGAGAGCGTGGCATGCAGGCGGGCTATTAAACTGAGTACCGTTCAGACTGATGGAAGACCAAGGGGCTACGAAAACCTGAGAAGATGGGTCGCTAATTGCCCATTTGTTAAGGGCTGCTTTTACAGAAAGGGACGGGGAAACAAGATGAATTGGGGAGGGCTTGAATCACCTCCTAAAACTAATCAATATCAGTGCAACCGGGTGGGAGGAAGGCCAGATTAAATGGGAGGTTGTGTGTCAGTCTAATATCTTGACTGCTGTTTATTTAGGTCAAGGAAGAGATCAAGTGGCACAATAGCTTCACGCTTTCCTAATACGTGTGTTTCAGTTTCAATTGTAAACAGAGAAGCAGGAAGTCCTCCAATTGTAGCAATAGCAATAGCATTTAGACTTATATACCGATTTGTAGTGCTTTTTGCAGCCCTCTCTAAGCGGTTTACAGAATCAGCCTATTGCCCCCATTAATCTCGGTCCTCATCGAAAGAATGGACGGCTGAGTCGACCTTGAGCCAGTGGTGAGATTTGAACTGCTGGACCAAAGCTAGCAGTTGAAGTAGCCTGCAGTGCTGCACTCTAACCACTGCACCCCCCCCCCCCGGCTCTTTATAGCCACAACAGAGCCACGCATGAGTGAGATTTCAGCGATTTTCACTGATATTTTTGCTTCTGCGCATGCACAGGAGCAAAAAGTCGGCGGGAATTGCTGAAATCTCGCTCAGATGAGCGTCGTCACACAAAATTGTCATTTGCCGCGCATGCGCAGAAGCCAAAGCTCATGTGGGGGCCTGTGGGCATGCACAGATGTGTACATAAGAACATAAGAAGAGCCCTGCTGAATCAGGCCCAAGTCCATCGAGTCCATCATTCTGTGTCACACAGTGGCCCACCAATTGTCCATGGGGATCTTGAGCAGAAAGAGAAGGCAAGACCCTCCCTTTCCCTTGACCCCCAACAAATGGTACTCAAGGGAATCCTGCCTGCCTCAACCAACATAGAGGCGGCACATGGACACCCGTTTCAATAACCACCTATGATACACTTGGCATCCATGAATCTGTCTAATCCTGCCTTGAAACTATCCAGGCTGACAGCTGTTACAACCTCTCCATCAACCAACGACCCTCTGGGTGAAGAAATATTTCCCTTTATTGGTCCTCACTTTCTTACCTGTGAGCTTTGGGGAGTGCCCCCTCGTCCTAGTATTATGTGATAGTTTAGAGAAAAGAATTTTTCTCTATCTACCTTTTCTATCCCATGCATGATTTTATACACTTTGATCAAGTCACCCCTTAAACACCGTCTTTCAAGGCTGAAGAGACCAAGGCGTTGCAACCTGGTATCCTAAGGGAGGGGCTCCATTTCCTTGATCATTCTTGTTGCCCCTTTTTTGCACCTTTTCCAGTTCCATTATATCCTTCTTGAGGTGCGGTGACCGGAACTGTACACAGGACTCCAAGTGTGGCTTCACCATCGATTTGTACAGAGTCTTTGGTGCAGATGCTCTCAGTGTACATAAAAGAAAAAGATACATTTGTCAAGAATCATGTGCTACAACACTTAGTGATTGTCATAGGGGTCAAATAAGCAATGAAGAAACAATATTAATAAAAATCTTAGGATATAAGCAACAAGTTACAGTCATACAGTCTTAAGTGGGAGGAAATGGGTGATAGGAATGATGAGAAAAACTAGTAGAAATAGAAGTGCAGATTTGGTAAAAAGTCTGACAGTGTTGAGGGAATTATTTCTTTAATAGAGTGATGGCATTTGGGGAAAAAACTGTTCTTGTGTCTAGTTGCCTTGGTGTGCAGTGCTCTGTAGCAACGTTTTGAGGGTAGGAGTTGAAACAGTTTATGTCCAGGATGCGAGAGGTCAATAAATATTTTCCCCGCCCTCTTTTTGACTTGTGCAGTCTACAGATCCTCAATGGAAGGCAGGTTGGCAGCAACTGTTTTTTCTGCAGTTCCGATTATCCTCTGAAGTCTGTGTCGGTCTTGTTGGGTTGCAGAACCGAACCAGACAGTAATAGAGGTGCAGATGACAGACTCAGTGATTCCTCTGTAGAACTGGATCAGCAGCTCCTTGGTCAGTTTGAACTTCCTGAGCTGGCGCTGAAAGAACATTCTTTGTTGTGTTTTTTTGATGATGTTTTTGATGTTAGGTGACCGTAGCGATTGCTACTGGTATGGCTTTCTTTATCCCTGCCGGTGGAAACCTACTACTGTATATGACGCTGAGAAACAACACAGTCTAGTTCAGATGTATAAATTTACATGCAATGATGGTTTGATGAAAACAGTCAATGAAAAGGGAATTGGAAGTTTGCTAGGGATTCAGAACAATCCATCTGACAGGTCGGATTCATCCTCTCCCCTGAAATGACTGAGGATCATGAGAATTGAGGCCCCTTGTCAATCAAGGACCTGTACAGGCAGTCCTCAACTTATGACTGGCCCAAATTGAGCCCAAAATGTATGCTGCTGAGTGAGAAATGTGTTAAGTGTCAAGTTTCCGAAAGATGCCCTAATTAATTCATGGGTTTTGTTATTCATGGTTGTTAAGTCAATCTCACTTCCCCATGAACCTTGGTTGCAAAATACTGTAACTAGGACACTGCAACCATCATAACTTTGAGTCAGTTAGAAAGCACACAAATGTAAATCATATGACCATGAGCGTGCAGCTACGGCTAAAAGTGTGAAAAACGGCCATAAGTCACTTTTTTCAGTGCTTTATAATTTTGAATGATCACTAAGCGAACTGTTGTAATAGAATGGAATGGAATGGAATGGAGTGGAGTGGAATGGAATGGAATGGAATAGAAGAATGGAGTGGAGTGGAGTGGAGTGGACTGGACTGGACTGGACTGAACTAGAGCAGACGTGACTTGACTTGACTAGGCTTGACTAGGCTTGACTTGAATTCTTTATTGGCCAAGTGTGATTAGACACACAAGGAATTTGTCTTGGTGCACATGTTCTCAGTGTACATAAAAGAAAAGATAAGTTCATCAAGAATCACAAGGTGTAACACGATGATAGTCTGCAATCAAACCATATTAGGAACCAGTCATTATAAATTGTAAGGATACAAGCAACAAAGTTACAGTGATACAATCATTTGTGGAAGGAGGAGATGGCCGATGGGAATGATGGGAAGATTAATAGTTTATTATTTATGTTATTAAAGATTAATAACAGAGCCTTGGTGGCAAAGTGGTTAGAGTGCAGTCCTGCAAGGTACTTCTGCTGATCACCGGCTGCCAGCAATTTGGCAGATCGAATCTCAATAGGCTCAAAGTTGACTCAGCCTTCCATCCTTCCAAGGTCGGTAAAATGAGGACCCAGATTGTTGGGGGCAAGAGGCTGACTCTCTATAAACCGCTTAGAGAGGGCTGTAAAGCACTGTGAAGTGGTATATAAATCTAAATGCTATTGCTATAGTAGTACAGACTTAGTAAATAGTTTGACAGTGTTGAGAGAATTATTTGTTTAGCAGAGTGATGGCATTCATGGAAAAACTCTTCTTGCGTCTAGTTGTCTTGGTGTGCAGTGCTCTGTAGCAATGCTTTGAAGGTAGGAGTTGAAACAATTTATGTCCAGGATGTGAGGGGCCTGGAAATATTTCCACGGCCCTCTTTTTTACTCGTGCAGTATACAGGTCCTCAATGGAAGGCAGTTTGGCAACAATTATTTTGTCTGCAGTTCTGATTCTCCTCTGAAGTCTGTGTCGGTCTTGTTGGGTTGCAGAACCAAACAGGACAGTGACAGAGGTGCAGATGACAGACAAAGAATATCTATGTTGAGATTGGCTAGTCCAGAATGAGGCCCATCTATCTATCTATCTATCTATCTATCTATCTATCTATCTATCTATCTATCTATCTATCTATCTATCTATCTATCTATCTATCTATCTATCTATCTATCTATCATTTATCTATCTCTATCAATCTATCTATCATCTATCTATCTATCTATCTATCTATCTATCTATCTATCTATCTATCTATCTATCATCTCTATCTATCTATCTATCTATCTATCATTTATCTATCTATCTGTATCTATCTGTATCTATCTGTATCTATCTATCTATCTATCTATCTATCTATCTATCTATCTATCTATCTATCTATCAATCAATCATTTATATCTATCTATCTATCTATCTATCTATCTATCATTTATCTATCTATCTCTATCTATCTATCTATCATCTATCTATCTATCTATCTATCTATCCATCATTTATCTATCCATCATTTATCTATCTATCTATCTGTCTGCCTGCCTGCCTGCCTACCTACCTATCTATCCATCATTTATCTATCCATCATTTATCTATCTGTCTGTCTGCCTGCCTGCCTGCCTGCCTACCTACCTACCTACCTACCTACCTACCTATCATCCTGGAGTGAAGGAACCCTCCTAGAAACCTCTTGTTTCATTTTTAATGTCTTCCAGACCCGCTTAGTGTGTGGCGATTAAGTCAAAGAAGAAACTCGTAGGCTTTGGGCAAGGGATTCCAAAGGATGCGGTCGAGAAGAATAAAAAATAAAAATAAATCCCAGCTTAAGGAAACGGGAAGACGATGACATCAGACGGGATCAAAGAGATTGTCCTTGGCTTTGCGATCTTTCTCGCAACTAGTGGAAAAGTAGAACATTTGTTTGGGGAAGTCTCCAGGAGTAAAAATAAAGACTTGCCAATTAGCTAATTGAAAAGGTTGTTGGATTAGCCTTGTAAAGGCTTAGGAAACTAGAATTCCATCCTTATTTGCATTCCTTCCATCCCAGATGGGGCAAAGCATGTTTGCTAAATGTCTTTTTTCCACAGTTGCTTTCTAAGCCTGAAACATCCCACAAGGGCATCGTTACAAAAAACCAGAGCTAGAATCTCCAGTGTCCTGTCCTGTCCTTTCCTTGTTACCTTTCAGTTACAACTATCTTGTGACCTACGTTTTCCAGGGCTATGGGTGGGGGAAAGTAGCTGTGAGTTAGAGGAAGGCAAACGAAGGATAAATGTCCAGGTATGGTAGGGAATCTGACCTGGTGAAATATTTCCTACGGGCTCTTAATGGAGGATGGGAGAATTTAGAAGCAATGTGTTAATATCTTTTGTTCTACAGTAGCAGTTTAGATCTTGGATTGTACAACCTTCTGCGTAGCACATTTTAGAAATTTGTAACATCTTTCGGCATATTATTGGGGTCAATATTGGGGTCATACTGTGTGGGCAAAGATTGCAGATATCAGGACATGAAAAAGGTTCCATGTTCAGTCTCTTTCTCCTTTCTCCTTCTCCTTCTCCTCCTCCTCACTCTCTTTCTCTCTTCCTCCTCCTCATTTATTTCCTTTGTTCTTCTTCTTCTTCTTCTTCTTCTTCTTCTTCTTCTTCTTCTTCCTCTTCTTCCTCTTCTTCTTCTTCTTCTTCTTCCCCTTCCTCCTCTTCCTCTTCCTCTTAATCCTCTTCTTCCTCTTCTTCTACCTTTTCTCCTCCTCCTCCTCCTCTCCTCCTCTTCCTTTTCTTCCTCCTCCTCCTCCCCTTCCTCCTCCTCCTCCTGTCCTCCTCCTCCCCCTCCCCCTGCCTCTTCCTCCTCCTGCTGTTCTTCCTCCTGTTTCTCCTGATGATGCTATGTAGTTAGGTCAAGAAACATCTGACCACCAAATTCAGAGCACCAAAGAACCCACAGTTGAAACCCTGAGCTACAAATATTCTCTTCTATAGCTTAAGATTTCTCCCATTCCATCAGAATCTCAATTTGACGGCTTGGGGTGGCGATCAGGCTTCTTGATTTCCCCTTTTCTGTAAGCAGTGGTTGCATGGAGAAATCCCTTTGGGGAAGATATTTATGGAAGAGGCTCTCCTTCAAAAGGAGATATGGATAAAGTATAGTCAAGATTCAAAGGTTCAAAGGGCAATTACCATAAAAGTGATGGTAAGAAATATACGTGAAATTGATATTAAGGATATATGGAGAAGACTGAAGCACTACGGCTTAAATGATTTGATGTAATAAGCCCAAAAAACTATTAGCTAATAGCTTTTAAAAATACATATAAGAAATTTGGGTAACTATTCTCGTCCAGGTGTCAAATGTCAAGGAGGCAGCATTGGATGGATGATGAATACTGAATTTTTAAAAAATGATGATTGTGATGTATTTCAAGATTGATGGTATGTCGTTTTGCATATGTGATTGGAGTGAAAAAATGTGTAGAAATGTCCAAGCTAACAATGGAACTGCAAAATAAGGATGAGACAGATTTCTACAAAGCATGGGACAAATGGTACCATTGGTTAAAAAAAAAGAAATTACTTAAAAATTATACATCAAGAAAAATGTCCAACTCAAACAATGTGTAAAACCAGTAAACTACGACATGAATCATAATATCAAATTGAAACGATAAACTGTAAACATCGATCGACACAAATTTTGAACTACAAAGAAACTGAATGAACAAACCGTTAAACCACTGATAAATGTTGGCACTGGCAACTACGTCAAATACATATTTATTTATTTTATTTATTTATTCATTTTGTCCAATACACAATGAGGCTTTTAGTGGGTATATATCTATATACACATAATAAAATACATGATGAAGGTTATAGAGGAGATACTCATAGTAAAATATATCTAAGAAATAATAGAAAAGAAGATAAAGTAATAGAACATATCAATGAAAGAATAGGAGAAGAGATATAGGAATAGAAGAAAGGTATAGGAGGTATAGGAGAGCAATAGGACAGGGGACGGAAGGCACTCTAGTGCAGTGTTTCCCAACCTTGGCAACTTGAAGATATTTGGACTTCAACTCCCAGAATTCCACAGCCAGCGAATGCTGGCTGGGGAATTCTGGGAGTTGAAGTCCAGATATCTTCAAGTTGCCAAGGTTGGGAAACACTGCTCTAGTGCACTTGTACTCGCCCCTTACTGACCCCTTAGGAATCTGGATAGGTCAATCGTAGATAATCTAAGGGTAAAGTGTATAAATACCACAATATTAAATAAAATTAAATAAAGTGTATAAATGGATAAAACTTCAGGAAAATCTATACCACCTATATGCTTAAACCACAGGCCGCAAAACATGGAAGCCCCAGCTCTAACGCTGGTCCTCCACACTCTTCTTACTACTTTTTTCTTGCTCTATTTTTCTATCCCTCCTCCTCTTTTATTTCTTTCCCTTCTTTCTAAATCCCTTTCCCTTTCTTCCTTTCTCTTTCCCCGCTCACGTATGCTATATAAGCAAACTATAATTGCTAGAATGCACATTATATATATTCCCTTTACTTTTCTGTACCCTGTTTTTAATGTATATATCCAATAAACATATTTAAAAACAAGAAAAAAGAAAAAAATATTTGCCAAAAAAAAAAAAAGATTCAAAGGTTCAAATCCTGGGGTTGACACCAGGTCATCCAGAATTGTGTCTAAATTCCCCCCCCCTACTCTGAGTGCCTTGTGGCACATCGCACATCGCTTCCAGGCTCTCAGTAGTTTAATAATAGTGACAACGAAAATCTCTTCTTTCACCTTTCCAGTTCAGGCTGTTGAATAAAAGAAAGCCCGAAGGGAAATATGAGTAGAATGGGGTGTGAGCATTGCTGCCGACAGTGAAAACAAATTCCCAGGCTAAGGATATGCTAAGAAAACAATTTCGCATTCATTTTTCAGGAAGGGTTTTTTCGGACAGAGCCATCGCTTCCCAGCACCTATTAAAGTAGCTTATTGAAGAAAGGAATTGAGGGCAGTGGTGGGTTACTCCAAGTTTGGACAAGATTGCTCGAACCGTTAATGACCCGCTGGTGAAGTGATGTAATTTTTGGCATCACAGATCTGGTTCTGTCTGTGCCGGTCCATTCTCTCTTTTTTTAAATATAAACTTTATTGATTTTCCATAAAAATTGACAAACATACAAACAAACATTTGACATGAAGTAGGGGTTACAATTCCCCCTCTTGTCATGGAAGTAAAATTTCCTTACAGAAAAAAGAATACATTGTTAATACCTTAAGTCAACATATTAATTTAAATGAAAAGAAGAAATTTTATTCAACCTTATATTAAAAAAACTTCATATATAAACAAGATAAAAAAGAGAAGATAAATCATTGCGATATATCTTCAATTCTCACATAGGTTTTGCATTTAATTTTTCTTCTTATTTACCCATATATACACCTTATTCCAAATCACATAAAATTCTGATTCCTCTTGGTTATTTAACAGTCTTGTCATCATATCCATCTCAGTGCAATGTAATATTTTCTTAATTACCTCTTCCTCTTTGGGAATATTTCACCGCCATCTTTTTTTCTGAAGTTTGGGCCAATTTTTCTGTGTTTTGATGGCTTCCGCTCTATCAGTGCTTTTTGACGTTTATTTCTTCAAAGTGTAAAGTTATGCTTATCGGGGCAAAGAACCCCAATTATACCTACCAACTGATGGGGACAAAACTTTCCAAGACAACCCAAGAAAGGGATCTTGGGGTTTTGGTGGACAGCTCAATGAAGATGTCAACCCAGTGTGAAGCAGCAGTAAAAAAAGCAAATTCCATTCTTGCCATGATTAGGAATGGAATTGAAAATAAGTCAGTAAGTGTTGTATTGCCTCTGTACAAATCGATGGTGAGACCACACTTGGAGTACTGTGTACAGTTCTGGACACCACACCTCAAGAAGAATAGAATGGAACTGGAAAAGGTGCAAAAAAGGGCAACAGGAATGATCAAGGAAATGGAACACCTCCCTTACGATACCAGGTTGCAATGCTTTGGTCTCTTCAGTCTTGAAAGACGGCGTTTAAGGGGTGACTTGATCGAAGTGTATAAAATCATGCATGGGATAGAAAAGGTGGATAGAGAAAAATTCTTTTCTCTATCACACAATACTAGGACGAGTGGGCACCCCCTAAAGCTCATAGTTAAGAAAGTGAGGACAAATCAAGGAAAATATTTCTTCACCCAGAGGGTCCTTGGTTGATGGAATTCCCTTCCAGAAGAGGTTGTGACAGCTGTCAGTCTTGATAGCTTCAAGGTAGGATTAGACATTCCTGATAGGTTTTATGCTTAAGACCTTCCACCATTCTTGTAGCCCGTCGTTGGACATTTTCAATTTTGTCCATATCTTTTTGTAGGTGAGGTCTCCAGAACTGAACACAGTATTCCAAATGTGGTCTCACCAGCTCTCTATACAGCGGGATCACAATCTCCCTCTTCCTGCTTGTTATACCTCTAGCTATGCAGTCAAGCATCCTACTTGCTTTCCCTATCGCCTGACTGCACTGTTCACCCATTTTAAAGTCCTACATGGCTTAGGGCCAGACTATCTACAGGACCATTTCCTGCCGTACACCTCCCAGAGACCAATGAGATCACACAGGGTTAGCCTCCTCCAGGTGCCATCGACTAAGCAATGCAGGTTGGCTGGGCAATGGGGGAGGGCCTTCTCTGTGGCCACCCCGGCTCTCTGAAACCGACTTCCCCACGAAGTCCGTACTGCTCCCACCCTACTGGCTTTGCTGGCAGGCCTGGGGGCCATGAAACTGACAACTATCATGACCAAATTACATTGAATGGTAGGCATGTGTGTGCCTGGATTGATTGAATTATGGGTTTTTAACTAGGGTTTATAATTTTAGATTTTCTTATTCAACTTCTTTTTTTAATTGTATTTGTATCTTTTATATTGGACTAGAAGACCACTAAGGTCCCTTCCACCCCATGGACTGTAGTATGGCCAGTTGCATTTGTAGCCTTACTTTACTAAACTCTTTCCACTAAGTGGACACTAACAATCTTATAAATAAAGCTGGTGGACACTACGGCGCCTAAAACACCATTTGAGTATTGCCCACAAGATCATATGCTGCAACGTCCTACTGGTCAATGACTACTTCAGCTTCAACCGCAACAACACAAGAGCACGCAACAGATTCAAACTTAATACGAACCGCTCCAAACTTGACTGTAAAAAATACGATTTCAACAATCGAGTTATCAAAGCGTGGAACTCATTGCCGGACTCAATTGTGTCAACCCCTAACCCCCAACACTTCTCCCTTAGACTCTCCACGATTGACCTCTCCAGGTTCCTTAGAGGTCAGTAAGGGGCATACATAAGTGCACTGGTGTGCCTTTCGTCCCCTGTCCAATTGTCTTTCCTTTCTTTCACTTATCATATATATTTTCTTTCTTTCATATATCCTCTCCTCTAAGTTCACTTTACCCTTATATATATTACCACATGTCTATTTTTCTTCCTATGTATTTGTGTATTGGACAAATGAATGAATAAATAAAAATAAATAAATAAAATAAAGGTGCTTACGTGAAACTACGATGTAGGGAGAAAGAGTTATCTTGCACTTACTTTCCTATTAAGTGTAAGATGCTAGTTGTAGACTCAGTCTTCACAAGTTGTTGTGAAGGGATGTGGCACTCTTCAGTTGAGATGGAGAGGAGGACAGAATTTAAAAATTGTGGTTTGCTTAACAACAGAAATTTGCGGCTCAATTGCCGTCATAACTGTGTGGTGCCCAAAATTGAGGCAGGGCCTAACATAAGAGGAGTAAACTAGAATAGTGACTACATGTGATTTATTGATGTAATCCAAGACTACATTTTGCAACCACATATCACACTAAAGTTTCATATTCCTATGTCTCGTGTGTCTAGTTTCTGTTTCCTAACTAAAGAACTTTATACTTGTCTCACTTAAATCTAGTTTTTCAGCCCATTTCTTTAATTGGTCAAGATCATTTTGGTTTGTAATTTATGCCGAATATTAAGAATCCTATCCAGTTTTTGGGTCATTTGCAAATTTGGTAAACTTTCTACAGATAATCTCTCTATCTCTTATCCCTCCTTTTCTTCTAAATCTAGCCTTGGCCGACGAATGAATTCACGTTTGAGTGCCTGAATATGAGTGGCTGGTTTTTAAAGAAATTGGGGTTATAGTATGTTTTTAAATTTTAGATTTCTACATGCTATGTATTATTTTGCTCTGAGCTGCCCTCAGGGCGAGGAATAGGGTGGCATAGAAATCTAATTAATAAATAATAAATACGCTTTCCGGGAAACATTTTTATTTGAATTACTCTTATTTTAAGACTGGTGATTTTTCAAGCGCTCCCATCTGGCAGGGACTTTGGTTTGTTTCAAATGGTTTTCATCAAGTTGGAAGTTTGTCCACTTTGCATTTTTGGGCTTTATCGATTAAATCAGGGGTCGGCAACCTTAAACACTTGAAGAGCCACAAAGGTCCTAACTGGATGCCCCCTTCATTCAATTCCATAGCCAACCAGAAGTCAGGTTCTCCTACCATAGAGTCTCCTCCTAGTGTGGCATCCTTTTTCCTCTGCCAACCGGAAGTCCGGTTCCCCCCACCATAGAGTCTCCTCCTACCATGGCATATTTTTGCCTCTGCCAACTGGTTCCCCCATGATAGTCTTCTCCTACCATAGCATCCTTTTTCCTCTTCGAATAGAAGTCCGGTTCCCACCACCATAGAGTCTCCTCCTATCACAGCATCCTTTTTATTCTGCCGATCAGTTCCCTCACAATAGTCTCCTCCTAGCATAGCATTCTTTTTCCTTTTTTGATTGTTAGTTTGGTTCCCCCCACCATAGAGTCTCCTCCTAGCACAGCATCCTTTTCCTCTATTGACCGGAAGTCCAGTTCCCCCACCATTGAGTCTCCTCCTAGAGTGTCATCCTTTTTCTTTTTACTGACCAGTGACAGGGAGCCACAGCAAAGGCATGAAAGAGCCACATGCGGCTCCAGAGCTACAGGTTACCAACTCCTGGATTAGATAGATACGGTGTTATGGAAATTCCCTCCCTTATTTCTCCTTCTTTCAGCTTTGGGGGTTTCTTTTGGTATGCTATATCATCATATTGCTATAGACCCCCAAAAAAGGAAGAAGTTTGTTCACGAAGGATGCCGAATAGCGAAGAGCCACTCATCTTCGGCGCTATTGGTGCATCCTCCGAGGTCATTGTGTGCATGCGCACAACCATCGGCATGAGATTTGGCTTCTGCGCATGTGCAGCAAATGAAATCTTGCGAGAGGGCATGTGCGAGAGCGAGATTTTGGCGGTTTTCGCCGATATTCTTGCTTCCGCGCATGTGCAGAAGCAAAAAAAATTAGCGAAAATTTCTGAAATCACGCTTGCAAAAGATTTTGCACATGTGCAGAAGCTAAACTTCACGTGGGGGCACGCAGGAATGCATTGGGGACACACTGCTCTGTTCCCAACACAGAATTTCCTACTGCGACAGAGCGCCTGACCGCACCAGCTGATGCTCACCACTGATGCCGAATGATAAGAAAAGCACTTCCCAGAATATAATTTTATTTTTGAGTTAACGTAAGATAGGATTAGATTATCCATTAGTTTAAGAGGCTCTGTCCCCTTGAGCCACGTTCAAAGGGGGGAAAAACCCTATTATTATTATTATTATTATTATTATTATTATTATTATTATGTCAGTACAACACAGCAAACGAGATCACTATGCTGGATTTCGTATTTCATCACCAGTCGGGCACTTCCCAAGCACTTAGGACTGCGTGATGTAGCGGCCGATCCCAGTAAAGCGGCCTTTTGCAATTGACAGATGGAGATTTTGTCAATTCTGATGGTTTTCAAATGTCCACTGAGATCCTTTGGCACTGCGCCCAGCATGCCAAGTACCACTGGGACCACATTCACTGGCTTATGCCAGAGTCGTTGCAGCTCGATTTTTAGATCTTCGTATTTCACTAATTTCTCTAGCTGCTTCTCCTCAATTCTGCTGTCTCCTGGGATTGCAATGTCGATGATCCCTACTTTCTTTTTCTCCACGATCACAATGTCTAGTGTGTTATGCTTCAGAATTTGGTCAGTCTGAAGTCGGAAGTCCCACAGTAGTTTTGCTTGCTCATTTTCGACCACTTTTTCGGGCTTATGATCCCACCAGTTCTTTGCCA
The DNA here is from genome assembly GCF_031021105.1 of Erythrolamprus reginae. Lineage (NCBI taxonomy): Eukaryota > Metazoa > Chordata > Lepidosauria > Squamata > Dipsadidae > Erythrolamprus > Erythrolamprus reginae. The sequence continues at coordinate 92,846,605 of NC_091955.1, read as the reverse complement.
CTGGTAAATTGTAGTTCTGGCACAAGTTCCAGTGGATCATCTGTGCCACAGCATCATGTCTATGCTTGTAGTCAGTCTGTGCGATCTTTTTGCAGCAGCTGAGTATGTGATCGATTATTATTATTATTATTATTATTATTATTATTATTATTATTAATTAGATTTGTATGCCACCCCTCTTCATTTACTAGCTTAAGCAGTTGCAACAAAGGGCATTTTCTATTGGCATAAATCGAGTGCAGGCATTTTTTGTATACCAATTTATTTATTTATTTATTATTTATTACTTAGATTTGTATGCCGCCCCTCTCCAAAGACTCGGGGCGGCTCACAACATGTAAAAAACAAATCATAAGCAATCAGACAAATTTAAAATATTTAAATATTTAAAAAACCCCATATGCTAACAGTCACACACACAGACATACCATGCATAAATTAAACGTGCCCAGGGGGAGGTGTTTCAGTTCCCCCATGCCTGACGGCAAAGGTGGGTTTTAAGGAGTTTACGGAAGGCAGGAAGAGTAGGGGCAGTTCTAATCTCCGGGGGGAGTTGGTTCCAGAGGGCCGGGGCTGCCACAGAGAAGGCTCTTCCCCTGGGGCCCGCCAACCGACATTGTTTAGTTGACGGGACCCGGAGAAGGCCCACTCTGTGGGACCTAATCGGTCGCTGGGATTCGTGCGGCAGGAGGCGGTCTCGGAGATATTCTGGTCCGATGCCATGAAGGGCTTTAAAGGTCATAACCAACACTTTGAATTGTGACCGGAAATTGATCGGCAACCAATGCAGACTGCGGAGTGATGGTGAAACATGGGCATACCTAGGTAGGCCCATGACTGCTCTCGCAGCTGCATTTTGCACGATCTGAAGTTTCCGAACACTTTTCAAAGGTAGCCCCATGTAGAGAGCATTACAGTAGTCGAACCTCGAGGTGATGAGGGCATGAGTGACTGTGAGCAATGAGTCCCGGTCCAGATAGGGCCGCAACTGGTGCACCAGGCGAACCTGGGCAAACCGCCCCCCTCGCCACAGCTGAAAGATGTTGTTCTAATGTGAGCTGTGGATCGAGGAGGACGCCCAAGTTGCGGACCCTCTCTGAGGGGGTCAATAATTCCCCCCCCAGGGTGATGGACGGACAGATGGGATTGTCCTTGGGAGGCAGAACCCACAGCCACTCCGTCTTATCCGGGTTGAGCTTGAGTCTGTTGACACCCATCCAGGCCCCAACAGCCTCCAGGCACCGGCACATCACTTCCACCGCTTCGTTGACTGGGCATGGGGTGGAGATGTAAAGCTGGGTATCATCCGCATATTGATGATACCTCACCCCATGTCCTTGGATGATCTCGCCCAGCGGTTTCATGTAGATGTTGAATAGCAGGGGGGAGAGGGACCGACCCCTGAGGCACCCCACAAGGGAGAAACCTAGGAGTCGACCTCTGGCCCCCCACTAACACCGACTGCGACCGGCCAGAGAGGTAGGAGGAGAACCACTGAAGGACAGTGCCTCCCACTCCCAACCCCTCCAGCCGGCGCAGAAGGATACCATGGTCGATGGTATCGAAAGCCGCTGAGAGGTCAAGGAGCACCAGGACAGAGGATAAACCCCTGTCCCGGGCCCGGCAGAGATCATCCATCAACGCGACCAAAGCGGTTTCCGTGCTGTAACCGGCCCTGAAGCCCGACTGCTGGGGACCTAGATAATCGGCTTCTTCCAAGGACCGCTGGAGCTGGAGTGCCACCACCTTCTCGACAACCTTCCCCATAAAGGGAAGGTTGGAGACTGGACGATAGTTGTTAAGTACGGCTGGGTCCAGGGAGGGCTTCTTGAGGAGGGGGCGCACAAGCGCTTCTTTATAGAGTGATGGAAAAACTCCCCTCCCCAAGGAAGCGTTGGTAATCTCCTGGGCCCAGCTCCGTGTCACCTCCCTGCTGGCCGAAACCAACCAGGAGGGACACGGATCCAGTAAACAGGTGGCGGAACTCACAGCTCCAATGGCCTTGTCCACTTCATCAGGTGTCACCAGATCAAACTCTTCCCAGACAGGTGGACAAGTACGTGCCCCAGTCACCTCGACTGACTCGTTGTCAGTCGACTCTGCTTTACAATTGGAGTCGAGGTCGGCCCGAATCCGAGCGACTTTATCAGCGAAAAACGTGTTAAAGTCCTCGGCACTACTCTGCAAGGGCTCCCCAACTCCCCCCTGATTAAGAAGGGAGCGGGTCACCCTAAACAGAGCGGCCGGGCGGGATTCCGCTGATGCAATCAAGGCGGCATGGTACGCGCATCTTGCCGCCTTGAGCGCCACTTTGTAAGTCTTAATAAAAGCTCTTACAAGTGTTCGATCAGATTCAGACCTACTCTTCCTCCATCGCTTCTCTAGACGTCTCTTCTGGCGTTTCAACTCCCGGAGCTCCTCGTTGAACCATGGAGCTCTACGGGGTCTAGCGCCACGGAGAGGTCGCAAAGGCGCAATCCGGTCAAGAGCCTCTGCTGCAGCCTCGTTCCAGGCTTTCGCAAGAGACTCTGCCGAACTGTGGACAAGTGCCTCTGGAATAACCCCAAGCGCCGTCTGAAAGCCCAATTGGTCTGCAAATATAAAACTGACATTAGAATGTATGCACATTTTTCCGCATCTATTAGCGACACCAACATGTGGCACCAATAAAGGCTGTTTAATCTTCCATGTGAAAACTGCTTAGGTTTTATTGGTCCTGCCTCTCACATCTGCTGCTGAAGTTTGCAAAGTTCAAGTTATTTATATTAATTAGTATGCAGGGGGGAAGATAAGACTCTGCATAAAATTCTGGTTTGTTCTAGTTGTTTTAGGTTATTGTATTATTTTTCAATGCAATTGAGCCGACGTGAAGGGAGGAGGAAGCGTTCTCTCCAGGGAAAATATACTTTTAAATCTATAAAGAAATTGAAAATGCAGCTTTAAATCGGCAAATGAGTGAAAATAGACTTTTAAAAATATGCAAATAAGTGAAAATATCCCCTTTTAAAATATGTAAATGTTAAAATACACTTTTAAAAATATGTAAATGTGAAAATACACTTTTTAAAATAATGTAAATAAGTGAAAAAGCACCTTTAAAAATCCGTAAATGTGAAAATACGTTTTCAAGGACTATCTGCAGTTGCCTATTTCTACCCTCAAGCCTCAGGCTTTTGCATAGCAAGTGTCTTAGACGATCTGCTTCTAAAATAATTCGTCTAACTGGAATATGTATTTGTGGTAGGAAAAAAAATGGTGCCCGATCTTCAGTCTGTGGCCACAACCACTCTCCACCTTACCATTGTTTCGTTTTAAGCTTAAAATGGGCCTCAGTGTCATAATAAGAAGCTGCACTGCCAAAAAACTACCTAGGTAGGTAAACGTCGAGATTCATTTGAAGTGTAGTACATCCCCGTGGCAGTAATAACACAAGGCCATCATTACTGCATTCATTCCGTATCAGCATTGCTGTTAAAAAAAATATGTATTAAAGGATAAGATGAGAGAGAGAAGAAAAAAGGGAGGGAGGAAGGGAGAGAGAGAGGGAAGGAGGGAAGGAGAAAGAGAGGGAGGGAGAAAGAGAAGGAGAGGGGAGGGAGGAAGGGAGAGATGGAGTGAGACAGAAGGAGTGAGAGAGTGAGAGCAGAGGAGGGAGAAAAAGGGAAAGAGGGAAGGAGAGAAAGGGGGAGGGAAGGAGAGAAAGAGAGAGGCAAGGAGGGAAGGAGAAAGAGAGGGAGGGAGAAAGAGAAGGAGAGGGGAGGGAGGAAGGAAGGGAGAGAGAGAGGGAGGGAGGGAGGGAAGGAGAGAAAGAGAGAGGCAAGGAGGGAAGGAGAAAGAGAGGGAGGGAGAAAGAGAAGGAGAGGGGAGGGAGGAAGGGAGAGATGGAGTGAGAAAGAAGGAGTGAGAGAGTGAGAGCAGAGGAGAAAGAGGGAAAGAGGGAAGGAGAGAGGGAGGGAGAAAGAGAAGGAGAGAGAGAGAGAGGAAGGGAAGGAGTGAGCGTGGGATGGTGAGAGAGAGGGATGGAAGGAGGAAAGGAGGGAGAGAGGGAAAGAGGTATGGAAGGAGAGAGGAAGAGGGAGAAAGAGAAGAGAGGAGAGGAAAGAAGGAGAGGGAGGGAAGAAGCGAGGGAGGGGGGAGAGAGAAGAAGAGAGGGATGGAAGGAGAAAGTGAGGGACAGAGAAAGTGGGGTGAAGGAGGGAGAGAGGGGGGGAAAAGGAGAGAGAGAGAATGAGAAAGAAAGAGAGAGAGAGAGAGAGAAACACCTTTTTCTCTGGAGGAGCTGCTCATCTGAATTTCAAGAGGCACAGAAGAAAATAATGACATTATATAAATGCACATAACTCATTTCAGCCACAGGGTAAAAAGCTTAGCATGTTAGAAAGTTCTGAGCGCCTTATTAAGATTGTCCCATGGTTTAATTCATCGAGGTGTGAATTATAGCCTTCTCTTAGAGCAAGGACAGTGGATCAGGGAGCCTCACCCAAATCAAAGGACAAAAGGACTTGTTCTCTCTCTCTTTCTCTCTTTGTTTTTTGTTTTTTTGAGAATAAGTCCCGGTGGGGTTTCAAAAAAAGGAAGGAGACGAGATGTTGAGTGGAAAGAATGCAGAGAAGAGCAACAAAGATGCTTAGGGGACTGGAGGCTAAAACATATAGAGAACAGTTAAAGGAATGGGTTATGTCTAGTTTAATAAACTAGAAGGCCAGTAGGGTGGGAGCAGTATGTACATCAGGAGGGGGGGTAGCTGGTTCCATAGAGCCGGGGGAACGACAGAGAAGGCCCTCCCCCATGGTTTCCTTCACTTGCCCCCTTTGCTTTCTTCTTCTTTGCCTTTCCATGCCTCCTTTTCTGTCCCGTCTCAGGAGCTCAAATGCAAAAAGGGGAAACATTTCTCCTTTTGTTTTGTTTTTAGTTTGTTTTGCTAGCCCTCTGCCAATGAAAAATGGAGCTGGTGGTCTGAAGGTGGGGAACGCAGGCAGCCCTCTTGAGCTCCATTTTTGCTGCCAGAGGAACCACAAGCAGCTCTTCATGGTTTCCAAGTTGGCCCCAAGGGCTAGACCTAAACACCTTACCCCTGGGTTCAGTAATGGGCTGTTCTCCTCATGTGGGGGGACGGCACAGTGGGAGTAGTAAGTTTATGCACTATTTATTGAATACTTGATAGTTTTTTTATTGTCCTTCCTTTTCCAGTACTTTAGTATGATCTTTAATTCCTTTTAAAATAGGAAACAATTAAATTGTATGTTTTTACCCATGTGCTTTAATCCATTTAATCATTATCTAGAACTGAACTTTTAAAGCAATGGGAGAAAATTGAGCCACTTGCCTAATCTGTTATCATACTGAACTTTGCGAGTTCAGTACAAAATCTTCAAATATTACTGCGCTCCTCAATAAATAATGCTGTCTATCATTTGTCCCTTTTGCGGCTATTCAAATAATGGGGCTTAATCAATTGAAAAAGAGGCCAAGGACCTGTTTGAAAACTTATCTTGGTCAGTAAGCCACTCCCATCCAATCATATGATCTTCAAGCCACCCCCAGTCACATGATTGTCAAGCCACTCCCACCTGGTCCCATGGCCGACAAGCCACTCCTACCCACTCACATGACCATCAAGCTACACCCACAAAATAAACCAGGCTTATGGAGTGGAAGTAAAATCTTTGGCAGCCCATCACTGCCTGGGTTAGTAAATTCTAGATCCGTCTTTATTCTCAGAGTCATGCTTTTCACAAAGATATTTGTGTCTTCGGAGAGGGGCGGCAGACAAATCCAAATAATAAATAAATAAATAAATAAATAAATAAATAAATGGCAACTTCACTTTCTTTTTACTTGAAAACCTTCTGTTTCCCATCCAAGAATCTTCTTCAGTTCTTTAGATTCTGGATCAATAGTAAAAACAAATATTTTTTCATATAATAATAATAATAATAATAATAATAATAATAATAATAATAATAATAATAATAATAACAACAACATAGAAGACTGACGGCAGAAAAAGACCTCATGATCCATCTAGTCTGCCCTTATACTATTTTCTGTATTTTATCTTAGGATGGATCTATGTTTATCCCAGGCAGGTTTAAATTCAGTTGCTGTGGATTTACCAACCACGTCTGCTGGAAGTTTGTTCCAAGCATCTACTACTCTTTCAGTAAAATTATATTTTCTCATGTTGCTTTTGATCTTTCCCCCAACTAACTTCAGATTGTGTCCCCTTGTTCTTGTGTTCACTTTCCTATTAAAAACACTTCCCTCCTGGACCTTATTTAATCCTTTCACATATTAAAATGTTTCAATCATGTCCCCCCTTTTCCTTCTGTCCTCCAGACTGTACAGATTGAGTTCATTAAGTCTTTCCTGATATGTTTTATGCTTAAGACCTTCCACCATTCTTGTAGCCCGTGTTTGGACCCGTTAAATTTTGTCAATATCTTTTTGTAGGTGAGGTCTCCAGAACTGAATACAGTATTCCAAATGGGGTCTCACCAGCACTCTATATAGTGGGATCATAATCTCCCTCTTCCTGCTTGTTATACCTCTAGCTATGCAGCCAAGCATCCTACTTGCTTTCCCTACTGCCTGACTGCACTGTCCACCCATTTTGAGAATAATAATAATAATAATAATAATAATTTATTAGATTTGTATGCCGCCCCTCTCCGAGGACTCGGAGTGGATTATTAAGGGCTGAGTAGACACTTTTCTGGCATGGGTTAATTTTTAATAAATAAAATTTGTCTGGCCTTGGCTATTTATTTAGACCGAATAGATCTTTTTCAGCTGCTATTTTTATTTTAAAAAGGAAATGGTAATAGACGCATGATATACAGTTGCCTAAATATATGGAAAAAATAAAAATAGAGCAGTGGGAAGGGAACTGAGCTTTATTCATGGTTAAAAGAGCACGCAGCTGGCTCAAATGCCTATAAACAACAATAATTAACCTTTAAAGATTTATCTCAATTAACAAAGAACACTGGAGACCCATCGCCTTCCTTTCAACCTACCCATTGAACTTGGCTGCTTGAAATAATCCAGTTTCTGGATTCCTGCACTACAGGTTGTCCTCGATTTACGACCACAATTGAACGCCCCATTTTTCTGTCGCTAAGTGAGACATGGTTTTTTGGTCTTGGTTGCACATGTTTTAAAATCTCCTGCTTCAATCTGGATGAATAGAATAGAATAGAATCTTTATTGAGAATAGAATAGAATAGATTCTAGGGGAGGAATAGAATAGAATGGAATGGAATGGAATAGAATGGAATAGAATGGAATAGAATCTTTATTGAGAATAGAATAGAATAGATTCTAGGGGAGGAATAGAATAGAATAGAATAAAATGGAATGGAATGGAATAGAATGGAGGAATATAATAGAATGGAATAGAATCTTTATTGAGAATAGAATAGAATAGATTCTAGGGGAGGAATAGAATAGAATAGAATGGAATGGAATAGAATGGAATAGAATCTTTATTGAGAATAGAATAGAATAGATTCTAGGGGAGGAATAGAATAGAATAGGATAGAATAGAATGGAATAGAATGGAATAGAATGGAGGAATAGAATAGAATGGAATAGAATCTTTATTGAGAATAGAATAGAATATATTCTAGGGGAGGAATAGAATAGAATAGGATAGGATAGAATAGAATTCTTTATTGGCCAATGTGATTGGACACACAAGGAATTCGTCTTTGGTGCAGATGCTCTCAGTGTACATAAAAGAAAATGATACATTTGTCAAGAATCATGAAGTACCACACTTAATGATCGTCATAGGGGTCAAATAAGCAATCAGGAAACAATCAATATTAATAAAAATTTTAAGGATACAAGCAACAAGTTACAGTCATACTGTCATAAGTGGGAGGAGATGGGTGATAGGAATGATGAGACAAAATTAGTAGTAGTAGTAGCGCAGACTTAGTAAATAGTTTGACAGTATTTAGGGAATTATTTGATTAGCAGTTCAACAGAAGATATGAATAATATGTCAATAAACTTTTCTCTTAAGGGATTCTGTTGGTGAACTCGGAGGAGATGAACCTCCGACGTTAGTATCATAAATGTAATACACTACTCAAAGTAGTGTGTTAGATTTATGATACTAACGTCTTCACAAAATCAAAAGGTTTCAATTATTTACAGAGCTGCAGCATTTAATTGGCTGGATAAATTAATTCAAAGAATTCCCCCCATTGATTAAAGACTGTTCCTTAATAATGAAACAGCAGCTCTTTGTCCGGCTGCATAATTTATAGTTATAAATTGTTGTTAATTATTTTTACGGCTGGAGGCTGGTGTCAAGGTTTTTCAGCCTGAAGAAGAAGGTTTGATTATTTGAAGGTTGGAATGGAGAATTATCTTTCATTCACCCCCCTCAAAAACCAAAGAACGGATCACATGGTGAAACAAACTGAAAATTAAGTTGATCCTGGTTCGTGCAAGTTCCTTTGGGGGGTTTATTGAGTCTGAGATCTGGATTTACCTTGTTTTTCTTTGAAGATGTTTCACTTCTCCTCCAGGAAGCTTCTTCAGTTCTGAGTTGATAATAATAATAATAATAATAATAATTATTATTATTATTATTATTTATTGGATTTGTATGCCGCCCCTCTCCGTAGACTCAGGGCGGCTAACAACAATGATAAAAACAGCATGTGACAATCCAATAATAAAACAGCTAAAAACCCTTATTTATAAAAGCCAAACATACACACAAACATACCATGCATAACTTGTAATGGCCTAGGGGGAAGGAATATCTCAACTCCCCCATGCCTGGTGGTATAAATGAGTCTTGAGTAGTTTACGAAAGACAGGGAAGGTGGGGGCAATTCTAATCTCCGGGGGGAGTTGGTTCCAGAGGGCCGGGGCCGCCACAGGGAAGGCTCTTCCCCTAAGGCCCGCCAAACGACATTGTTTAGTTGACGGGACCCGGAGAAGGCCAACTCTGTGGGACCTTATCGGTCTTCAAAGAAAAGCAAGAAAGTCCCATTTTTTCCCATTGAAAAAAAAAATTGGGGGGACAATCAAGACTTGGATGATTGAGAATCTCCGTAGATGTTGATTCTGGTCTCTGCGATGGAGAAACCCTGTTGTAACCCTGTCCCACCCAACTTCCCTCTTCCGTCCTTTGCTGTCCCTCAATGATTTGTGTCCCCTTTTGTTTTCAGAAGGCAGGGAGTGTGTAAACTGTGGAGCTACCTCAACCCCGCTTTGGAGGCGAGATGGCACGGGGCATTACCTCTGTAACGCCTGTGGATTGTACCACAAAATGAACGGGCAAAATCGGCCCCTGATAAAGCCCAAAAGAAGACTGGTAAGTGGAGCTCAGATTTCAAAAAACCCACTAACTTCTTTTTCTCCTCTCTCTCTTTCTATTTTCTTCTTTCTTTTCTCCCCCTCCTTCTCTTCCCTACCTTCATCCATCCATCCCTTCTCTTCTATCTCCCTCCTCCTCTCCCTCCTCCCTATCTTCCTCCATCCATCTATCCATCCCTTCTCTCCTCCTCCTCCCCACCTTCATCCATACATGCATTCTTCTCTCCTCCTCCCTACCTCCATCCATCCATCCATTCATCTATCCCTTCTCTCCTCCTCCTCCCCACCTGCATCCATCCATCCATCCATCCATCCAACTCTCTTCTCTCCTCCCCCTCTCTATCTCCATCCATCCATCCATCCATCCATCCATCCACCCACCCACCCACCCACCCACCCATCTTTCCCTTCCCTCCTCCTCCTCTTTAC